>NC_134487.1:128192966-128427203 GCF_040206685.1 Ascaphus truei
CCCCTTCACATCTCCCCTCACATCTCCCCAGACCCCCCCTCACATCTCCCCCAGCCCCCCCCTCACATCTCCCCAGACCCCCCTCACATCTCCCCCAGCCCCCCCTTCACATCTCCCCCAGCCCCCCCTCACATCTCCCCCAGCCCCCCCTCACATCTCCCCCAGACCCCCCCTCACATCTCCCCCAGACCCCCCCTCACATCTCCCCCAGCCCCCCCCCTCACATTTCCCCCAGCCCCCCCTTCACATCTCCCCCAGCCCCCCTTCACATCTCCCCCAGCCCCCCTTCACATCTCCCCCAGCCCCCCTTCACATCTCCCCCAGCCCCCCTTCACATCTCCCCCAGCCCCCCCTTCACATCTCCCCCAGCCCCCCTTCACATCTCCCCAGCCCCCCTTCACATCTCCCCCAGCCCCCCATCACATCTCCCCCAGCCCCCCCCTCACATCTCCCCCAGACCCCCCTCACATCTCCCCCAGACCCCCCCTCACATCTCCCCCAGCCCCCCCCTCACATCTCCCCCAGCCCCCCTTCACATCTCCCCCAGCCCCCCTTCACATCTCCCCCAGCCCCCCTTCACATCTCCCCCAGACCCCCCCTCACATCTCCCCCAGACCCCCCTCACATCTCCCCCAGACCCCCCCCCTCACATCTCCCCCAGACCCCCCCTCACATCTCCCCCAGACCCCCCCTCACATCTCCCCCAGACCCCCCCTCACATCTCCCCCAGACCCCCTTCACATCTCCCCCAGCCCCCCCCTCACATCTCCCCCAGCCCCCCTTCACATCTCCCCCAGCCCCCCTTCACATCTCCCCCAGCCCCCCTTCACATCTCCCCCAGCCCCCCTTCACATCTCCCCCAGCCCCCCTTCACATCTCCCCCAGCCCCCCTTTACATCTCCCCCAGCCCCCCTTCACATCTCCCCCAGCCCCCCTTCACATCTCCCCCAGCCCCCCTTCACATCTCCCCCAGCCCCCCTTCACATCTCCCCCAGCCCCCCCCTCACATCTCCCCCAGACCCCCTCACATCTCCCCCAGACCCCCCCTCACATCTCCCCCAGACCCCCCCCTCACATCTCCCCCAGACCCCCCCCTCACATCTCCCCCAGACCCCCCCTCACATCTCCCCCAGACCCCCCCTCACATCTCCCCCAGACCCCCCTCACATCTCCCCCAGACCCCCCCTCACATCTCCCCCAGACTCCCCCTCACATCTTCCCCAGACCCCCCCTCACATCTCCCCAGACCCCCCCTCACATCTCCCCCAGACCCCCCCCTCACATCTCCCCCAGACCCCCCCCCCTCACATCTCCCCCAGACCCCCCCTCACATCTCCCCCAGACCCCCCCCTCACATCTCCCCCAGACCCCCCCCCTCACATCTCCCCCAGACCCCCCCCTCACATCTCCCCCAGACCCCCCCTCACATCTCCCCCAGACCCCCCCCTCACATCTCCCCCAGACCCCCCCTCACATCTCCCCCAGACCCCCCCCTCACATCTCCCCCAGACCCCCCCCTCACATCTCCCCCAGACCCCCCCTCACATCTCCCCCAGACCCCCCCTCACATCTCCCCCAGACCCCCCCCTCACATCTCCCCCAGACCCCCCCCTCACATCTCCCCCAGACCCCCCCCTCACATCTCCCCCAGACCCCCCCCTCACATCTCCCCCAGACCCCCCCCTCACATCTCCCCCAGACCCCCCCCTCACATCTCCCCCAGACCCCCCCCTCACATCTCCCCCAGACCCCCCCCTCACATCTCCCCCAGACCCCCCCTCACATCTCCCCCAGACCCCCCCTCACATCTCCCCCAGACCCCCCCTCACATCTCTCCCAGACCCCCCTCGCCTCTCTTCCAGCCCCCCCTCGCCTCTCTTCCAGTCCCCCCTCGCCTCTCTTCCAGCCCCCCCTCGCCTCTCTTCCAGCCCCCCCTCGCCTCTCTTCCAGCCCCCCCTCGCCTCTCTTCCAGCCCCCCCTCGCCTCTCTTCCAGCCCCCCCTCGCCTCTCTTCCAGCCCCCCCTCGCCTCTCTTCCAGCCCCCCCTCGTCTCTCTTCCAGCCCCCCCTCGTCTCTCTTCCAGCCCCCCCTCGCCTCTCTTCCAGCCCCCCCTCGCCTCTCTTCCAGCCCCCCCTCGCCTCTCTTCCAGCCCCCCCTCGCCTCTCTTCCAGCCCCCCCTCGCCTCTCTTCCAGCCCCCCCTCGCCTCTCTTCCAGCCCCCCCTCGCCTCTCTTCCAGCCCCCCCTCGCCTCTCTTCCAGCCCCCCCTCGCCTCTCTTCCAGCCCCCCCTCGCCTCTCTTCCAGCCCCCCCTCGCCTCTCTTCCAGCCCCCCCTCGCCTCTCTTCCAGCCCCCCCTCGCCTCTCTTCCAGCCCCCCCTCGCCTCTCTCCCTGCCCCCCCTCGCCTCTCTTCCAGACCCCCCTCGCCTCTCTTCCAGACCCCCCTCGCCTCTCTTCCAGACCCCCCTCGCCTCTCTTCCAGACCCCCCTCGCCTCTCTTCCAGACCCCCCTCGCCTCTCTTCCAGACCCCCCTCGCCTCTCTTCCAGACCCCCCTCGCCTCTCTTCCAGACCCCCCTCGCCTCTCTTCCAGACCAACCCCCTCGCCTCTCTCCCTGACCCCCCCCCTCGCCTCTCTCCCTGACCCCCCCCTCGCCTCTCTCCCTGACCCCCCCCTCGCCTCTCTCCCTGACCCCCCCCCTCGCCTCTCTCCCTGACCCCCCCCCTCGCCACTCTCCCTGCCCCCCCCCCTCGCCTCTCTCCCTGACCCCCCCCCTCGCCACTCTCCCTGCCCCCCCCCTCGCCTCTCTCCCTGACCCCCCCCCTCGCCTCTCTCCCTGACCCCTCCCCTCGCCTCTCTCCCTGACCCCCCCCCTCGCCTCTCTCCCTGACCCCCCCCTCGCCTCTCTCCCTGACCCCCCCTCGCCTCTCTCCCTGACCCCCCCTCGCCTCTCTCCCTGACCCCCCCTCGCCTCTCTCCCTGACCCCCCCTCGCCTCTCTCCCTGACCCCCCCTCGCCTCTCTCCCTGACCCCCCCTCGCCTCTCTCCCTGACCCCCCCTCGCCTCTCTCCCTGACCCCCCCCTCGCCTCTCTCCCTGACCCCCCCCTCGCCTCTCTCCCTGACCCCCCCCCTCGCCTCTCTCCCTGACCCCCCCTCGCCTCTCTCCCTGACCCCCCCCTCGCCTCTCTCCCTGACCCCCCCCCTCGCCTCTCTCCCTGACCCCCCCCTCGCCTCTCTCCCTGACCCCCCCCCTCGCCTCTCTCCCTGACCACCCCCTCGCCTCTCTCCCTGACCCCCCCCCCCTCGCCTCTCTCCCTGACCCCCCCCTCGCCTCTCTCCCTGACCCCCCCCTCGCCTCTCTCCCTGACCCCCCCCCTCGCCTCTCTCCCTGACCCCCCCCCCTCGCCTCTCTCCCTGACCCCCCCCCTCGCCTCTCTCCCTGACCCCCCCCTCGCCTCTCTCCCTGACCCCCCCCTCGCCTCTCTCCCTGACCCCCCCCTCGCCTCTCTCCCTGACCCCCCCCCCTCGCCTCTCTCCCTGACCCCCCCCTCGCCTCTCTCCCTGACCCCCCCCCTCGCCTCTCTCCCTGACCCCCCCCCCTCGCCTCTCTCCCTGACCTCCCCCCCTCGCCTCTCTCCCTGACCCTCGCCTCTCTCCCTGACCCTCGCCTCTCTCCCTGACCCCCCCCCTCGCCTCTCTCCCTGACCCCCCCCCCTCGCCTCTCTCCCTGACCCCCCCCCCCCTCGCCTCTCTCCCTGACCCCCCCCCCTCGCCTCTCTCCTGACCCCCCCCTCGCCTCTCTCCCTGACCCCCCCCTCGCCTCTCTCCCTGACCCCCCCTCGCCTCTCTCCCTGACCCCCCCCTCGCCTCTCTCCTGACCCCCCCCTCGCCTCTCTCCCTGACCCCCCCCTCGCCTCTCTCCCTGACCCCCCCCCTCGCCTCTCTCCCTGACCCCCCCCCCTCGTCTCTCTCCCTGACCCCCCCCCCTCGCCTCTCTCCCTGACCCCCCCCCCCTCGCCTCTCTCCCTGACCCCCCCCCTCGCCTCTCTCCCTGACCCCCCCCTCGCCTCTCTCCCTGACCCCCCCCCCTCGCCTCTCTCCCTGACCCCCCCCCCTCGCCTCTCTCCCTGACCCCCCCCCCTCGCCTCTCTCCCTGACCCCCCCCCCTCGCCTCTCTCCCTGACCCCCCCCCCTCGCCTCTCTCCCTGACCCCCCCCCCCCCCCTCGCCTCTCTCCCTGACCCCCCCCCCCCCCTCGCCTCTCTCCCTGACCCCCCCCCCCCCTCGCCTCTCTCCCTGACCCCCCCCCCCCCCTCGCCTCTCTCCCTGACCCCCCCCCCCCCCTCGCCTCTCTCCCTGACCCCCCCCCCTCGCCTCTCTCCCTGACCCCCCCCCCCTCGCCTCTCTCCCTGACCCTGCTGCACTCTTTTTCTCTGGTCTTCGGCCCTACCGCATGCTCCTGCCACCTTCTCCTGATTGGCTGCATTACACAGCAGCAGCCAATCAGGATGCAGCAAGCTGCCCAGCCCCTTAGCAGAAGCTCTGCTCTCTCCCTTCTCGCACCGGTTCTGCGAACTGTGGAAAATTTAGGTACAGGTTCGCACGAACCGATGCGAACCGGCTGAATCCCACTGCTGGGTATAACCAGTCTTCATTAAATACTCTTCGGCTAAGGTTGAAAGGGCGCATAACCAGGTCCTCGGCTTTTCTCTTAAAGTAGCTCAATGTTGTAAGCCTAACGCCACCCTTCGGTCGTTTCCATGTCGGACCAGGTTCAGCCATTAGGGTTATTTTTGCTATTTTATGTGTCGGCATCCGCAATGTGTGGCCTAACCAACGCCACCGTCTATGTTCTATAATGGGTAACACATTTTTGGAAACGTCGCATTTTCGTCGAATGTCAGCATTGGACGTCCTATCAGTATATTTGGGTTTTTTTTAGTC
The DNA here is from genome assembly GCF_040206685.1 of Ascaphus truei. Taxonomy (NCBI): domain Eukaryota; kingdom Metazoa; phylum Chordata; class Amphibia; order Anura; family Ascaphidae; genus Ascaphus; species Ascaphus truei. The sequence continues at coordinate 128,197,907 of NC_134487.1, forward strand.
GGCGCAGGCACCGATTTTGGAATAAGTCCAGTTTAAGTTGGTGTCTCACCTTTACCGGCCAGGTTTCACAACCGTATAATAAAGTCGGTAGAATAACAGCTTTGTAAATGCGGACTTTTGTCTTTAAGCGTCTAGCTTTACTGGCCCAAAGTTTATTAAGTGAGCCCCACGCAGTTGTAGCTTTTTGATTGTAGCGTTTATTTGTGATGAGATGTCTCCATTTCCGGTAACATTGCTTCCAAGGTAGTTAAAGTGGTCTACCGTTTCGATGGGCTCATTTTGAATGTGGATCATTGGGTCAACTAGGTGGTTGCAGCACATTAAAAGTTTGGATTTACTACTGCTCAAAACTAGGCCTAGTTTAGGGGCCTCGTTTGTCACTCGGTCCACCATGCCCTGTAACGAGTCCAATGCGTCTGCGATCGGAGCAATGTCGTCAGCAAATGTTAAATCAGTCAGTACAAAGTTATTTGGATAAATGATCACACCTCCCGACTGATTATCCAATGCTATTGTCAGGACAGCATCGATTCCAATGTTGAATAAAGTTGGTGACAAAATGCCCCCTTGCCTAATTTCGGAATTTATTGTAAATTTGCGACTTGCCTCGTTAGAACCGAGGTTGGGGGAGAGGGAGAAAGAATAATTGATGCTAATATAGAGCCTTTCATTATCAATCGACAACCCTGCCTTCACGTGGCGCCCCCTCGTTTCTACCCTTGGGTCTAGCGTCCTCTTGGGTCCAACTAACTAACTTCCATGGATCGTTTCCAAAGCGATCAGCCTCTCCTAAGGCTAATCAATATTGGTTGTCACCGTAGTAGATGAAGTTGAAAAAAGACATTTGTCCATCAAGTTCAACCTCCTAGAAGCTTTTACATCTGAATGTATTTGTCAGTAATGTTTTGACTAGATTTAAACTAGTTGATAAATTATAAAACATAATAAAAAATAATCATACCATTATTAGCATTAGGAAATAATCCTTAAAGGTTTGTGAATTGCCATTGTGGATCACAACAGGTAGTCGTAATTGGGAGGAGAGGGCACTGTTAATCTTGTTTGCACCTCAGCCATAAAATAATCACATTTATGGATGACCCAGAATGTCAAATAACCAATAAGAAAGGCGACCCAGGACAGGAAAATGAAAAGGCAAACATGAATATTACCCCAAACTTCAGGTTCTAATGTTTTCAAATACAGACAGGAAAACGTTCATAAATAATGGAAACATATTGGATTAATCTCCTGGTTTTTACTTCTTAAAAACATATCAACTACCTTTAAAGATATAGTTCCACAAATGACCAAATGAAACTAATCACCACTCTTTTTTTCTGTGTATTAAAGAGGAAATCTAAGCAGGTGTTTTTTTTTTTGTTTGTTTAACATAGGATTGAAGCATGGGGTCTCCGTAGCTGAACCCACTAACCCTCAGATACAGATCTCTGTAAGCGGTGCCGTTACCTGGCTCTGCTCGGCTAGCATGGGTCATGTAATGGAGTTTCAAGATGCACGCACCCTGTGGGCCAACAGGAAGCCGTGATGTCATCTGATGTGGCTTCCTGTTGGCCCACGTGACACGGGAGCTTTAAACTTTTAAACCCCAGATTGCTGAGCAGGAGACGCAGCCCCCACCCCATATGGAGGTCTGAATCTCTGGAAGCAGGTGGAGCTGAAATGAATGGGGTTCTGCTCCAAAGACCCCCTGCTTCAATTATATATATTTTTTTTAAATCCCCCCCAAAAAATCACCTGTTGGCTTGCTCCTTTAATGGATGTATTAAGTACTAATAGAATATTGTACAGACGGGTACTGTGAGATATACACTTGCCTGGTCTTATGTTCAGTCCGTATTACTTGCAGTACGTGGGGTCAGTTTCAGTAATGTTTAGCCACAGAAGCGCCTGAGACTTCTCATTAAAGTCAGTACTTTTCCCTTTAAAATGTACAATTGTTTTTTTAAACGGCAACCCTTAACCTTAAATATAATTTATTTGAGGTACCTGATAGAATCATATATAAAATCATATTTCTCCTGAAGTTCATTTGCTTAAGTTTGTCCGTTCTGGTTACAGGCATACTGTAGTATGATTGTTTTTTTTAGTCTACGTATACCAAGTAGACATGATGGAGGTGGTCCTTGCTGTGAAGTCGTGCTTGGAACTGTATTCTCTCCATTTCCTGCCAGTCTTGGAATACTTACATTTGTAAACGGAGCATAGTTGCCGCAATGATACACTGACCATGTTTAGAGGTTATTCAATATTCAACCCTTTTGCTTTCTCATAGGTCATACTGGTCCTTTCCAGGCCACCCAGTTATGGAACAGTATCATCCATGCGTTGAAAACGCAGGTGGAAGTAAAAAGCCGGCGGCAGCATCTCCGGACATACGCTAATTGCTTTACAGGTTCTGATGCAGTGGATGTGGTTCTTTGTCATCTTATGCAGAATATGCACTTAAGCAGCCAAGATATTTCCCGGACTAAAGGAGTCCATCTGTGCCAGGCACTCATGGATCACAACGTTTTTGGGCCTGTTGGAGCAAAGCTCTTTAAGACTGAAACAGAACTTGCGTTTGAGGACAGCAGTAATATTTATTATAGGTTTCTGGAGTCCAAGGAGGCAATCTGTTTCTCACCAGGAGAGAAACTCAGCGGGAAAGTGAAGAGACTGTCCAGGTTTGTTGTTTCTTATTCTAGGAAACCTATTTTACGGTAGATAAGGCATTAATTGGTTCAGTTATGGGTGGAAGGGACAGTTCCATATTTACCAAGCGGTGCAAGTGCATGGGATATAAGGTCTCAATCGGTACCAGAGTGTGTTTGATGGCATAGCACCGCTTTGTAAATATAGTCGATTATGTCTAATGAGCTTGCCGACGCATTCAATGTTGCATTCGGCTATCTTAATTTGAAGAATGGCCACAGTCTGATTTCCATTCCCTAAGGCTGCGTCCATACAGCCTTCGTCTGCGCAGAGGCATGCGCATGCGTGATGTCACCCGTGTGAAGCAGGTGCGTTTTCAGGACATGGTAGACGCGCCGTCGGGGACGGGTGTGTGACATCACAGAGCTGGTTGGCCCTCATTGGGCGAACCGCTCGTATGACTTGCCTCAGCAACGCGTGCTCCCTCCTGCTATCGCACGTGTGCGCCCGCACGGTCTGTGTGTGCGATCAATACCTTAAGGCAATGTGATTGTGCCGCGTACGGACGCCTCTGCGCAGTCTTCGGCAGCATGGACGCCGCCTAAGTCTTCTGATAGGCAATCACCCAAGTTATTGAGCTTTAGATTCTGGTAACCAACTGTTGAAGTGTTATTGAAAAGTAAAGATGCTGTGTATGATTGCAGAAGAACTTGTTTTTTTAAACTTGATTTTTATTTGCATCCAAAATAAACAGTTTTACATACATGTAATGCAATAAAAAATGTAGCTGGGGTGAGTACAGAAATCAAGAAAAAGGGGAAAGGAGATTATACAAAACATCAGAGGATAGATCAACTATGCAAGTGAAATATCTCAGCTAGGTTTTTGTTTTTATTCATTCACAAGGGGTTTCTTTGTTGCCCATTCTTGAGCCCTATTGGGCAGAAATTTCAATTACTAGACCTTTTGGGTGCTTGTCTTATCAAGTAGGCGTACATGCCCAGCGCAATCTGATCCACCTTTCCTGTCACCACTCAACACTCTGCACCCCTAGAGCTCGGGTGTCGGTGGTTCTTGCCCAGGCTCCCCGATATTACTCAGCCACAACTCCCATACCGGTCTGAATTTATGCATATTATCATTAAGGTCTGCTGTGATTTTTATTTTTTATTTTCGTAGTGCAGAATTAGCCAAATCCTGTAGATTATTTTATTTATACTTGGACCTTTCCGGGAGGCTGCTACAGCACACTTAAGAACTTTTTTGTTTTTTTTTTTAAGCAGAAACAAGGGTGGAGTTCAAAGTCCATTTTAAAAGTGTATGCAATACTTTTGCTCTAAGAACAGAAAGGAATTTAGCAGCTCTCAAGAAAGCATACCAGTTTAGTTGTCATTGTCTATGTATTGAACTATACGTCGCTAAGTGGTGCTGCATCTTTAGCAAATGGAGTGAAAGTGTAAATATGAAACGTTGGGGTATTCCAGAATGAATTCTGATCTGTGAGCTGCCCTCCTACTTTGGCCACCCTCTCCTTACCCTGCTGCCGCTCTTCCCCCCCCCCCCCCCCCCCAGCTAAGAGGAATTCTGACGTTCCACGTTTCCCTCTTGTGCTTCCTCTCTGTCACTACATGATCTGTGAAAGTGACACTTTTTCCATTTTTGAGTTGTATATTTACTTCACTATTTTCTTACGTCATCTTTGCATGTTCACCTAATAATTTCTTTAACTTTTGTCAGTCTAGCGCATAACATTCCATGATTTGTCATTTTTGCTATGAAATTAGCTGTAGCTTTCTAGCAGCTGTGTTGTCGTAACCATCTGTGTCTATCCCACAATTCAAAGAGCCAGTGAACCTGTATCGCAACCTCTGCTGTGTCAGGCAAGAGAGTCAATTTAACATGGCCACGTTTTGGGCTGTACTGCTACACAGACCTCTGTCAACCAGTTGTTCTCTTTATAAACAGATCTGGATATGCTTCAACTATATGCAATCCATCAGCTCTGGACACCGCAGATGAGAAGCTAAAGCAACTGCTGCATGGTATCTGTCAGCATCCCAATGCACATCTGAACATTGTGCTCACTAAACCAAGCAGCATTGTTTCACAAAAAGGTAAACTAGGAGATATCTGTGTGAAGCGCTATAACAAAAATTATGTTGGTGCATGGCAAAAATATAACAGACAAATCCGTAGGTAATGAATGAGCGTACCAGGGATAGATAATGCAACAAGTTGCCAACATATAGTGCACAAAGTGGTCTAAAGAGATAATCTTTTAACATGATTTATTCTTTGGAGATGCCTTAGTCAGTCTTTTATAAGGCGTCTGTGTTTTATTCTATTTTTTTAACTGTATGTTACACTGTAATGAAGGCCCCTTTTTAGCTGTAAGAAATACACAATTTAATTTGTGTTAAGAGATTTTATTTCTTCATGGAGTTCTCAGATTCCTTTTATATAAACCCTCCCTAAAAAACAGTGTTCATTACATTTGAATAATTAACATGCTATTGTTTAATAGCTAGTATGTCCTTTTATTAAAGCTGTAAAAGTAAGTATCTTATAAACAACTCCCTGTATTTAAAATGGACGAATGGAGAACTCGTCCAGTATCTAGGAACATGCAAAAAGGCACGTACTAAAGTGACTGTCAACAAAAAAACGAGATGCACGGTACAACAATAACTGTAAAACAATAAGGTGTAAACATTTTATTTATTGAAATTCTTGTCTTGGCAAATTCGTTACCCATAACTTTGATAATTGCTTTGCCGACTGTTCTACGAGCTTAAGTAACACATGGTGATCAATAATTGTAGGGATAGGTTTGGTAAACACCACATGTACATTTGATGTTCTTTTTATTTTTATTTGAAGATATCGAAAATGTATGGAAACAGCAGATTATGTTACGGCTTCTCCAGTTAATCCACGTTCCTGTGCTGGAGGACGTTTTGGCGTCTCCATTGAAAACCGATCACAAGAACTATTTCTGTGATCTTATTGTCTCCAACACATTCCTGGACAGAGAGATCCTTCAGACTCTGCATTTGCCTAAGTAAGTAACAGTGCGTCTATTTTCAGCCAATCTTTTACTGGAATATAGAAACAGTTAGCACATTACTATTGGTAATTTATATAAGGTAAATTAGAACTGGGATATCATGTAGCCCTAACAAGTATTTTGTATTTCACATCAAACTTATTACCTTTGGGTGTAGTAAGCTAGGGATTTTTTTTATTATTTATTATAATTCAAATCATGTGACGTGATTACGGGGCTGTGAACGGAAGAGGAGGGTCCTCAATTTAGATCGCATTTGGACTGATCATAAGGACCTTGGCACCAACCCTAAGGAAGTATAATGTACGTCCATAGGGTACTCCCGTTTAAATGAGAAATATTTGTTCCAAAACACCAGGGTTTTTTTGTAATGTACATAGTATTAAAATTCTCTCCAAGTCCCCATGTTAGCCAGTACTTAAAGGGTTAACTTAAGGCTGTGTTGCGGTAGAGCAAAAAAGGCTTCGGGTTTTAAATCTCTGGAGGCTTTCGGGAGCAGAGCTTACTGAGATGTTAGGGTTGGATCTGTTGCAGCAGGAACAAAGGACAGTTGCATTATTCATACCTATGGTTTACTACAGGAATAGTTTATAGTTCAGTGATTATGGCCTTAAAGGAAATAGAGAATTGTTTTGACTGATATTTCCCCTGTGGTAGCCAGCACTTAAATGGTTAGCACTCTTACTTCTGTGTTGAGGTAGAGCTATGAAAGAGACTTCAGGTATCCCAGTATACGGCTTCCTTTGTGACAAGGTTCTAATTATATTTCGACACAGTAGAAGTTATTCCCTGGGCAAGATTACATTTTTTCTTTACAACAATTGCTATCAGAATAGATGGCAAGGTCCCAAAATGGGGACTAAACAATCAAACTTCTCTCCCAGAGTGAGAAACTTGCTACGTTGATGTCTTGATCTCGTATGCCAGCTCTGCTGGTTGGGAGTCCTACAGCAGGGTCTCCATGCCAAATGGTCTTGCAGGACATAAAGGGCTATTTTCCAAGGGATAATGCATTTCTCAGATCAGCCAACCATGAAGAATCCTGTCTAAATTCAACAGAATTGTCCTACATCAACAGGCGGGGGGATGTTTGTGAATTTCAAGCTCTTATGTTGTATTTCAATATTCATGCAGATAAAATTGGGATGAAAACAATTCCTCAATTTAGATCCAAAGTGGTGTCCAGTTTTCATTTAAATCATGTGATCATTATATATTATAATTTTGTCCTCAGCCAGCAAATGACGCAGATAAATGATTGCACAATTTGGTCGACTATTCATTATATTTTCACACCAGAAGAAAGGCCAAATAATGCCAAAAGATAAGATTGCAAGATGGATCAAACATTGTATTCACCTTGTATATCAAGAAGCAGGGGAGGACGGGCCCTTAGATGTTAAACCCATTCGACAAGGGCCAAAGCGGCATTATGGGAATAATTGGCCCAAGCATCTATGAAAAAAACGTTGTGTGTGCCGAGCACGTGCATTTTAAGTGAAACTTCTTCGTCTTTTGTCACTGTTTTATCAAAGAAATTGTATTTGTGATGGTAGTTTTTTTAATTAAAAATCAAAACACAATTTCAGTAACAAAACGCAAAGAAGTTTGATTTAGACCGTACGTGCTCAGCACACATCCCGTTTTAGCTATTTGCACTTCTATATTTATAGTAACTGGATTGAGTGTGTGAGCTTTGTTTGAGCTTTGTTTTTAAAAGTTTTTATTTTCCATTCATTTGAAAAAGTTTTCTTCAGGTCAGAGGATCCTGCAGCACAATGTATAGTAACGTGTGTCAGTGTGTCAGGTAGGGGGAGAGGACTTCACACACGCTGTCCCAGCAGTGCAGTCTGGACGAGCCGGTGGTGAGTCTGCGAGAGGGGGGAGCGGGTGTCTCCCACGTGTGGCGGTTTGTGGGGGGAGGCATCTCCCGTAAGCCCTCCCAGTGGCACAGTGCAGTCAGGAGGAGCCGGTGATGATGTACCTGCGGGGGATGAGGCCGGAGTCTGGTTGGTCACAGAGATGCTGTGAGGAGGGGAGATGGGTGATGGCGATTTACTCCCAGGAAAATTTTCATTTGGTAGGTGCCAGCATAGAAGTTTCACTTAAAAAAAGATTTGCAGAATAGAAACCTATACCTCTATTTTTTATAAAAACACTGCCTCTGAATTTGTCTGCATCAGCAAATGCCAAGTTTGGTAGAAATGTTTTGTAGCCAGTCGTCTCCTCTTGCCTATCCTAACTGTATTGGTATGTTCCTTTAAGTACTGCCTACCACGGGGACATAGAGGAAATAGGAACATTTTCGCACAATATTTCCTTTTCCTCTAGTTGTACATGGTAACCACAAGTTCCTCCTCAACCTCCTACCAAAAGTAGGTTTGTTTTTTGCCCCTGAGTCATGCTCTCCAAATCAGCAAAAATATTCCCTTTTTCACAGCAATAACAAGTTACTAAAGTCAAATAGATTAGTAAACACACACACCCAAATATATATAGTAAAAAAAAAATTTTACATTATGTAGAAGTGACTTTGTGTAGTAATAATGGTTATAAAGCATATTTTTCCGTGCGTTCACTTGATTGTTAAATAATAGAGCTTGGAATTTGTGGTCCTCTAGCAGGTTAACTGTACGCTTTCTTTTGTAGGCTGGACAGATGGCTTGCCACAGCTGTTGAATGTTTAGAGTATTTTCCAGATCAACAGATTGTGATGCTAAGTCAGCAATTGCCCCAGAGTAACACCCATGGCGAAGAAGTGGACTTGTACAAAAAAATGCTATTTGACGTAATTGCAAAATATTACAATCAAGAGCGAGACTCCTTTTTGGACAGTCGACTTCTCAAACTTCTTATAGGCATTATTGAACTCTTGGGTGAGAGCACTTTAATCAAAACTTTCTTATTTATTTATTATTGTGTTTTATCCCAAATATAGTTTATGCTATTTGTATTCAGAATTTGGTTAGATGACAAACTATGTATTGTCACTTAAATGCTTGTTGAATATGTGCCGGTCTTCATAATTCAGCGGAACAATGGATTCTACCATCTCTTTTGCATTCTCTTCCTGACATTATCGTTGTCTTGTTGAGATGCCTGGCTTAGAAATCGTTATTGTTGGTCCATGACACACTTAGTGTTTATATTTTCTTTGCTCGCTGAAAAAAGGGAGGGAAAGCAGGTCTTGCGTTGCGTTCCGGCTTTGCACAGGTTACAGTATTCTGAAGTCATCTTTTTCCATTGCAGAAACTGAATCAGTCAATGGCGCTGTCTTTAACCTGATCAATAATTCCACCTTGCAGTGAGTGAGGCTGCACCCCCAACTCCCGGTCACTGAAACGCCCAAGCAAAAATTCTAGTGACATCCACCCTCATTGACTCACACCCCATTAGTGGCCTTCCTCTCCTACATCTCCATCTCTCACATTCCCCCCTCCAATCCTCTCCCTTCCACATTTATTTCTCTTACACCCCCCTCCCCCCACCTCTCTCTCTCTCACCCCCTTTCTCTCCCCGTCCCCCGTCTGTGCTCTCCCCTGTAAGGAATGTCCGGCAGGCCGCCAGCTCAGTGGCCAATCAGCAGCCTTGCGCTGAGAAACTGACCAATCGGCTGCTTTGCTGGTACAGTAGAAGGATAACAAAAATATCCCAAAATAAAAAATAACACCCAGGTGCACACCCCTAGGGTCTGGCTGCTGTCCAGCTATGGTTCTTTTCTTATGTTTTTTTTCTATTTTCTGTATATGATTCTGCGCTCCCTAAAAACACTACCAAAAGCTATGGTTCTGACAGACACACAGGCTCTTCTTTTATTATCATTATTATTTTCAGTTTGTAGGACTGCTGTAGTATATGTATATTTAAACACTTTCAGGCTATGTCCTAACATGGGTGCAGTCTGCCTTTACGGTGGGAATAACTTCACTAGACAGAGGTGTGGTGTGATATATATCATGTTCAGAACTTCATGTAAACCAAATGTAAAAGATGGAGGGAATGAAACTGCTTTTCACTGGAATTGTTACAACATCAAAATCCCGTACAACATCAGTAATGACTGCAACCAGCTATACCCAGCTAAGATAAGATCTCGTCAGGGAAATAGGCTCTTCATTTGCTGTGTTTTCAGATTGAGTTTGTAATTTTTTTGGTACGGTTCTTGGAAAGGTGGCCTTAAAGCTCTGTGGTGTTTTTGTGATATACTTATTTCATCCTATAAGGCCCATGTATGTGTTGAATCCTAATATGTGCATTACTGTATGTGACTTCTTCTTGCAGAGTGTGGAAAAAGAACCCAAGCTTTAGAAGCTCTACAACTTTATCTAAGATTGCTTGTGTCAAAAGCAAGAGAGGAGCTTCGCAGATTACTGACATTCATGGCAACGGCATCTGAAACGGACAGCTACAAGCTCCAAAAACAGGTATGAGAAAATAATCTGGATCTTCGGGCCGATGCTAGTCCACAGATCCGTAACTAGGAAACACTATGATGGTAATATGCCAGTATATATCACTCTTATTTTGAATTGAAAGCTTCTTTTCACAAAATAAAACTTGCTCAGAAAAAGCAACCTAACCTCAGTCTACTTGAATTACAGGATGTTGTGTAAAGGAAAGTATTACAGTATTAATTTTTTTTAGTGTGTGTGTGTGTGTGTGTGTGTGTGTTTGTTTGTGTGATTGCTCAGTTCGTATTTTGGGGGTAAATAGAAACTTATTAAAAAAAATGTTTAAAAACACCATTTGTAACGAACAACAAAAAATGTGCCTCATTACAAATGCTTCTTTATTAGTTTGTATTATTTTGTGATGTGACTTGTTTGTAATGAGGTTACATTAGAACCCTATCAGTCCATGATTTTGTCATTCAGACTTCTCAATTCCTTTTTTTTTTTTCCTCTTCGTTATTTTCTTAATAAAATCAACTCAGAAAAACAACGATTTGACCGAAAATAAATACAAAAAATCAGAATCCCTATCTATAAATCATCTTTATATAACTTATCACCAACATGTAACTTCTTAAACATGCTACACTCCACTTTGGTCCTAGGTCACACTGTCTCTTTAAAAAGTGTAGATACACAAGGTATAGTGGGGCAAAGGGACTGGGATGTGCCTTCTATCTCTTGGCACCATGGTAAAAGCATCATGTGAATGGGCCAGGGTGCCAGGAGAGAGACTCATAGGCTTTCTCAAAGAAGTGACATTTCGGGCTCCTTTTGAATGTAGGAACGCTGAGGGGCGACTTTGAGTGTAGAGGGGAAACGTCTTGAAGCCATTAGAGAGGGGAGGTTATGAGTAAGAATGAGCCAGGATAGGAAGGGTGTGTAGAAGATGAGGACTTCACATCTCCATGGCACTGTCCTTTCCTATATCGCAAACATGAGAAATAAGGCTGGAGTCTCTTTTATGGGCTGGAGTAGTGACCAGTACAAGATCGTCCAGGAGAAAGTTGCAGTAGTTGAGACATTAAGTGAAAGGTTGGTTGCATCTGGTATGAGAGCGGTGTAGTTTAGCAGCATTGCAGATGTGACTGAAGGAGAAGGAAGAAGCAAACATGACTTGTAGGCCTAATGAATGGAGATGATAGTGATGTCTATAACAGAGAGAAGACGTGGGAGGCTGACACAAGGAAGAAATAAGTAAAAGACAAAGATGGCTATGCAGGTTCTGTACTATTATTGCTAGTATAAAACAATATTGCTGGTAATGTTTAATACACCATGCTATGATTATTGTTTTCTCCACATATTCATCTTAACTTTTTTTTAATCACTATTCATTTTTGTTTTACAGTTTGATAATAAAATTATGGTGATTAGGACTTTTACCAAAGTCATTGTTCAAAATCAAGCAATATCCAAAGCTCAAAGTGAGGAATTGACCGTGTTTTTGATGGAAAATTACAGCGAACTTTTTAAGGTAAATATGAAATATTGTGATCTGTGACGATCAAGGAACAATTTGTAGATGTCTATCTTTAAATCTTTTTTTTTTTTTTAAGTATTCTGTCTCCTAACCAAATTTTAACACTAAATACCACTGAATATAAAATACATATGGGAGTTTAACGAATAACTCCTACCAAGGCTAAAGTTCTTATAGTTACATTACAAATAAATCAATAGGGGATCATGTTAAGGGTCCCCAAAGAATCAGTGCTTATGCAGCAAACTAAAATATTATTGTTTGTTTGTAAAGCGGCAACATATTATGCAGCGCAGTACAATGGGGATACAGAGATTTGATAATTACATACTAATAAGGACAAACGTGCACTGACAGATACGGACGGTAATGATGGCCCTTCTCGTGAGAGCTTACACTCTAGAGGGAATTAGACAATGTTGAAACAAGAAGGTAAAGTGGCTGCTATGCCTCAGGATGGAATATGGTCCAGCCAAACAACTGATTCTATTAAGGTTTGAGGGTGGAGATGTTAGGGGGTGTTACATAGCGTAGAGTTTGGTCCAGCCACATAGCTGGTTGGGGGGAGGGGTGGGGTGGAGATAGGCTTCCTTAAAAAGGAGAGTTTTTAAATGTCTAAAAGCTGGAGGAGAGTCTGATGGTACGTTGTAGGGGATTCTAGAGAGAGGGGACAGCACGGTAGAAGTCTTGCAGGCAGGAGTGGGGAGGTGGTAAGGTAGGAGGTAAAGGATGTCATGAGCTGAACGTAGGGGTGCGTTGAGGGATATTTTAGGAGATAAGGCCTGAGATGGAAGGGGGGGGCAGCATCGTTGAGAGCTTTGTAAGTCAGAGCAAGGATTTCAAATTTTATTCTAGATGATTTGGGATGCAAGTGTAAGGATTTACATAGTGGAGCAGTGAGTGAGGTATACGAGTCTGGCATCAGCGTTTTGGATGGATTGGAGTTTGGACAGGCGGACAAGGGGAATGCCAACTAGAAGAAGGTTGCAGTAGTCAAGGCGGGACAAGATGGGTGAATTACGATTTTAGTTGCATCTTGAGTAAGAAAAGGGCAATATCTTGGCAATGTTTCAGAGGTGGAGATGGCACGAATGTGAGTAACAAGGGAGAGATCAGAGTCCAAGATAACCCCTGGAAAGCGGGCTTGAGGTGTTGATGAGATTGTTGTTATTAACCAGTGAGGGAGAGTTTGGGTGTAGGGTTGGCAGTGGAATGGTGAACGAGTATTTGCTCTGTTTTGGACATGTTCAGCATAAGTTAACAGTTGGGCATCCAGGAGGAGATTGCAGAGAGACAGTTGGGAGAGGTCAGGGGAGGAGAGGTAAATGTGTGTTTCATCAGCATAGAGATGATGGTGAAAGCTAAAAAATTGTATTCGTTCACCAAGAGAAGAGGCGTAGAGTGAGAGGAGCACAAGGCAAAGGACAGAGTCTTGTAGGACGCCAATAGATAGAGGGAGTGACGAGTTGGAGACACCAGAGAAGAAAATACTGAAGGAGCGGTTGGATAAGTAGAACATGAAGCAGGCGAAGGCTGCGTTATGGAGGCCATTGGAGTGGGGAGAAGAGGTGATCAACAGTGTCGAAGGCAGCAGAGAGATCCAAGAGAATTAGTACGGAAAGTGACCCTTAGACTTAGCTGGGTCATTGGCCACTTTTGTTAATGCTGTCTCAGTGGTGTGTAGAGGACAGAATCCAGATTGCAGAGACACAAGCAGGGAAGATCGAAAGTGAGTCAAGCGGTTGCATACAAGTCGCTCACGTAGGTTGGAGACAAAAATGGGAAAAGAGAGAGGGCGGTAGTTAGAGAGGGAGGTTTGGTCAAGAGAGGGTTTCTTTAGAATGGGTGTGATGAGTGCATGTTTAAAAGAAGATGTGAATGTGCCAGAGGGGTGAGAGGTTACAATGTGTTAGGGTGTGGCTTAGTGTGCCAGAGATGGTGCAGAGGAAATTTGAGGGAATCGGATCAAGGGGCAAGTTGTTCAAGGAGATGATGAGAAGAACGCAGAAATGCTGGTAAATTCCCCATGAGGTGTCGAGATGAAAAATAAATGGAGGAAAATCAAAACATGTATAGTTTAGTAAACTTAAAACATTTTTTTTAAATATTCCTGATAAGGGAAAAACAGAAATAATTTATACGTCTGCACACAGTTTAGCCAGAACGAGCATAGCAAACATTTGACAAAATAGTGACTGTCATTTATGCAAAATAGTCCTTTTCAGCTAAATGTTTTATTAAGCCTCGGCCAGGCTCCCTGCTTGCTCGCTGAGGCTCAGGGAAAGCGGGTGCTTTCCCTGGCCTTGCGGTTGCTTACCGCACGCGCTGTCAGCGGGCCATCAGGGGGCGGGCGTGTCACTGGCCGGGGGCGGGCCAGTGACGTCACGGAGCTGGTTCGCCCTCATTGGGCGAACCGCTCACGTGACCGGCCTGTCGCGCCGGCAAGCGGGGGAATTTTAAATTCCCCTAAGACCTGCGCTTCCGCAAGCGCGCGGAAGCGCAGGTGAGCCCCTACTAAAGCCGCTCTAATTGCGGCTGTAGGGGCTCAGTGCTGAGCGGGAGCGCGCGTCAGCACGCTTCCGCCAGCAAGCGGTAAACATGGCCGAGGCCTTAAACTCTGGGGTCTTTAATGTAGTTTGTCATTCTGCTCGTACCCAATACTTTGTAATTAAACTATTTATTCATTACCCCCGATTTACAAAAATGAAATTTTTGTAGCCAATATTTTTTGTTTTCCGCTATATAGATAGCACATCGACCAAACTTTCTTGTTCTCAACAGCTGCTGCTTTGTAATGCAAGCAGCCATTTTGTCTCATTACCTCCCAGATAACCAAATTATTTATATTTTCAGTTTATACATGCATATAACAAATATGCTTTTTCTGTGTATCTATCTTTTCATGCAGACACCTATTGCATTGTTGGATCTAATTAGTACAAAACTAAGAAGCCTGCAGAATGGAACAGATCCTGATGCTATTTCAGGTAACCCTTTAGCAGCTGGTAACATGTGGTGCTGATGGCCAATGGTCTTGTACATGTTAACATTTTACATTTACAAACATTTATGATGGTTCATTCTTCAGATCTACAGAAAAATCTTTGGCTGGGTTTGAGCCTGAGGCACAGCACATTTATTTTCCCCTCTCTGAGCTGGCAAAGTCAGCCCTGGGCAGTGCCGCTTTTACCTCCTGTCTTCTGGCTAAGCATCTATTTGCCACACCGAGTGGCGGAATTCCCATTAGGCCCGGGTCTAGGGCAGCAAAATTTGGGGGCGGCAAAAATGTCCGCCCCCATATACTTTTACCGCGCTCTCAGGCCTGATGGGAAATCACTTAGCTGTTGTGGCCGCCTCCTTACCAACATTTCCAAGACTTTTCTACATCATTTCCTAAGAAAAGTATGCAGCATGTTGGAAAAAAATGGGACTGTGCTGGGATTGAAAAAGTGCAACAATATTAAATAAATTATTTCAAGCAACCAATCAGGACAGGTTTACTTGATCCAACAATATAGTGGAAACAAAATTGGGTGCTGCTCTAAAAAATTAAACTGAGGTACTTTATATGGGGGGGGGGGGGGGGATATTTTGTATTTTAATCAGTTGTTTACAGTATTCTTTACCTGTTTTCTACAGACCTGTAAAAAACAGAACTTTCCTGGGTAACGTGGGACATTTGGTGACATAAGAGAAACTTAATTTTTTATTTTGCCGTCTACCCCTAGAAGCTTTTTATTAGTGGATTTACCACTGCATGATTTGTAAGAGGGCACTACCATAGTTCTGATCCCAAAAGCATGTTGCTGAGATGTTAAGTTAGTCTTCTCTTTTTTATTTCATTTTTTTTCTCCACCTCTCGCAAATAATATTTAGCTAAGTCCATGCTCCCAAATTGCACTCGGCTGTAGGCTCCCTGCTGCCCCAAAGTACACTGCAACTAAATGTTTATACATTTCTCTGTTAAAGGCTTTACATTTTGCCAACGTTTGACACTTGAAGAATTTGAAAGCCAGCGTCATTACTGCACAACAAATGAGCTGCAACAGTTAATTGAGATGGTCAACAGCGGCAATGCAATTCCTGAAAAAAAGAAGAAGAAAATGATGAAAGAATTCCATAAATATCACCCTTCAGCCTTCAATGAGCATCTCCTAGGCTGACGTACCTCGAAAACATTTATTTTGAATTAATACTGATCTGATTACTTGAGACATAGAATCTACTTTTAATCGTTTTTAATTTATTTGTTGAATGGATAATGTTACCATTTTAATTTGCATGATTGTGAAGGAGTACGATAAGAGATTTTATGTTAACTATAGTAAATTGCACAATTTGGGGTCATTTTGTAGGAAACAATGTTGATATAACATAGGTGAATGGGGTTTTTTTTTTTGTTTGTTTCGTTTTTTCCGTTTTTGCTTTAACAGATTTTATGATACCTGTATTTCTAGTAGACCTACAAATGCCATCCATAGGGGATGGACTTTGATCCTACTCTGGAGGAAGTTTGGTGATGCTGTATGTGGCCACTGACTTGTGTGCCGCTGTTTGAATTTGCTTCTTGCTAATGAAGTACATGTATTTCTTGAGGTGCAGGGTGATGAAGTCTCCAGAGTGAGGATCACATCCATGACTACTTGTTTGTAGGCTGTCGCCTTAGCTGCTCATGCCATATTTCTTCTGGCACAGCCGTATCAAAGCCTTATTATTTTAGCCTTTGGTTAACTTCTTGAAAACACATACAAGATGTAACTGTCAAATTAGCACTGCTGTTATTAGGACCAAAGAAGACTAATTGATGTAGGTGTTTCAATTCATGTTGAACTATTTATCGCAATCATATTTATAGTAATTATGTCTATGTAAATAATTAAATATGTAATTACTTATCAAAGAATAAGTGCAATAAAACATGAAAGTGTGTAGAAATGAAAAACTCCTAAAGTGGGGAAAACATTATCTGCCAATTTTATTGGAAGTGCCCCATGTTAGATAACCGGGGCATGGCAATGTCAGGATTCCAATGGATGATCCGTCGGTAGGCCACACTGGCAACCTGAGTATATTTGGAATAGGCTGAGGCAGTGCGGGGGGAGGGTGTGCAGATCAGGTCTGCGTGCAGGATGCGTAGGCCAGACTGGCAGTGCTAGCTAAACTAAACTGTTCCTGCAGTCTCGCTCGGAGATTGCTGCTGTCTCTTGGTTCCTAGGTTAAGAACCTGGTAGCCCTGACAACTTTATAGAGCTAGGATGAAGGCGATGATTTCTCATCTAATGGTAGGGATTAAGCAATGAATGCTGCCTTTTCATTTACATATGTCCCAATTTTTAGGTTAAGTGCAAAAAATGAGCGTGTACTTTAATATTAGATAACTTTAGACAAAATATATTTTAAAATGTAAAATTTGGACCAGAGCGCAATTATTTTTGCTTCCATTGTTGAACAATACTTGTTCCTTTAAGCATCAATCATAATGGAGACCCACCTCAATGATAGCTGGTCAAAAAGCAGATACTATAAGTAGTTTCGTGCAATGCAGCTGTGGGAGACGACTTTCTTTTTTTTATATATATATATATACAGTAGCTGTAGGTTAAACCTTTGCAGATAAAACGTTGAAATGTTTGCTATTGTCCCCATGGTGTCCCTTCCTGATGGTTTATTTTATTTTTTAGATCTTGCATTACATTCTCTAACATTTTAATTCATTTTGTCTTTTTGAATTTGTGATCTGTACAAATGTTATTTTTTGTAAATCTTTCAATATTCTTTAATTTAAAAAAAAAAAAAACTTATTTTAAAAATGCCTAATCATAATGCTGTAATGTTACACTGCAAGTGGACATGGAGTGTACGCAATTATGTAATGGATCAGGGGTGCTCAACTTCTGTCCAAGCACCCTCAACAGGTCAGGTTTTCAGGATATCCCAGCTTCAGCACAGGTGGCTCAATCAGGGCTGAAGCAGGGACAGGTGGCTTAATCTCTGGCTTCTGTTTGATCCACCTGTGCTCGAGATGGAATATCCTGAAAACCTGACCTGTTTGGGGGGGGGCGGGGTTTGAGGACTGGAGTTGAGCACCCCTGCTGTAGATTATGCTCCTGCCTGGTTTCCTACTACAGTTTGACAATATGATGGTAATATCGCAATAATTAAAAATGATATTAGGCAGTGTTTAAAAAAAAAACAACTTGACATTACTGACACAACCCTTTGCGTCACTATTGTTTTATTGACCGTTGGTATAAAAAAATTAAAAACACGGTGTGCCCAGCACTCTCCCATCTCTGTGATAAGAAAATGTTTAGCTGAGAAGGGTGCACGTGCCACACCCACTGACCGCCCAGTCGGGGAAATCTTCATTTCATTGTACTTTAATAGGATTTTTTGTGTTAAGAAGCACGTACTGGTCGCCGCCGCCTGTCATACACGACCTGTTTGATCCAGCCACAGTCTAATTAGAGCCGTGCTGCTCTGGGGGCCGTGCTCAGATGAAGTGCCACATAGGCCCGAAACGTTGTCAGTGCTGGTAGGCAATTGGATTTCCTTTGTTTGCATTTTGTCTAGTTTAAAAAAAAATAATAATTTAAAGTAGGCATTTTTGCTTATCCTATTGGAGTGCTGCGGTATATAAATGATCTTACACATCAGCATTAAGTCACAAGATGGTACGTAGTTTAAAAACTGTTGGCCCTAGTAGAAAGGATTATTCTATATGGTCAATTACATCGGCAAGTATGTAACCTTACACAAAAAAAAAAAAATTTTTTTAATCATTCTTTATAATTAAATATATATTTTATCGGGGGGAAAAAAGCATACTAGGCCTGAATGCCCAATCTCCTAGGAAACACAATAGTATGGTTTCCTGATTCCAAAGCAGCAGTTTTCTGGATAATCCTTCATTACAAAAGCACTTCATACAACATTTACCATGGCAGCCACATTACGAGTCCCAAAAATATTATTATACATAACTCAGGAATAGAAATTTGTGATTTTTGTGAGCTATATGATCGAACAGAGGGTAAGTAAAGGTAAATTGTGTATACAAGTATAATCATACCTGCCAACGAACTAGCTCCATCATACAGTATAATGATCCAAGCCTGATTTTACATTACCATTTGATGGTGGGTTAGCAGCTGTTGTACAACAAAGTACTACATGAAGACGCCTGCCTGGACTGGAGCCTTATCACAGAGTTGACTTGGAGTCCGTTACCAGGAATTAGATACGGATGTAGCTGCGGTAATCTCACAAGATGGCCACAGATTTTCCTAGGCAAGCGGGAGAGAACAGGCAGCTACATCTGTACATTTATTGACAGTGTAGTATAGAGCTATGGCTCTTAAACAGTGGTATCAAACTCTTTGAAATGTACTTATGACAACTCTCCTGCTGTCTTCATCTTTTATATTATTACCGGAAGCTTCTTATAATGAAGTTGCATATGTTACAAGTGTGCATATATAGCTATGTTGATTAACCAAACTAAGTGTAAACCTTGTGGTCCTTCACATTAAGGACAAAGTGGACTGCAATCAAGTCAAGTTGGAGACCCCTGGCATAGATATGGTGTGCAGGATGGGCTATACCAAAATTGTCCCAAACAGATGTTTCCCCTCCATGCACTGCTCATCTATATTCATAATATGAATCCATAATAGGTTTCAGATCAGATCATAATGATTTCAGAATCATTTAATACTATCCATGCTGCCCCTGTACTGTGCGCGCCACAGAGATTATCACCTGGCTCCAGATTAAAATGAGATGCTTTAAGAGATTTTAATCCTTTGGGCTGCAAGAGGGTAACATCAATATGTCCCAGTACCTTCTGGCCAAGTAGAGGTTAAACTTTGTGAGATGTGACCTCTTCACTGCCTAACCAGATTAATACAGTCGGCTCCAAGGAAAACTGCCACCCTGAGCTTTTTTAATTTCCAACCCCAAATTTTAAAAACAGTACAGCATTAAATGGCAGCTCGAAGTGTTTAGCAGAGCCGACTCACGATTGTACCCTCTCTTCCCATCACAAGCATATATTTTGACCTAGATGCAGTGTGGTTGTGCTACTTTATACTGGAAATTTCCTCGTCTAACGAACCTTTGTGTACTTTTTAGAGGAGGTGCTGCCCAAACTGCATCAGTTCTGAGGCTGCATTCTTCTGAAGGAATACCTGAAGTATCTGTGCATCCATTTTTCTTCTCCCCCATGTCACCTTTAGGTGGTATAATGACCAGCAAAACATTGTTCGGCTATGCACTATAGACCCCTTGGAAGAAAGGAGGTTGAAAATGGACATGCCATAAATTCACTTTTGTAATAGCTACTTTAAAAGAGGAACGAAGCAAACTACTCTGTCTCGACCAGAAGGGTGGAGTGTCAGCAGTAAAATAAAAGTCCTGTGTCCATCTGCTCACCTTTCCGATTCACTTGTGGATGTGTGCATAATGCACCTTGGGGAGCTACATTCCAATCAGAGCCCAACGAAGGAGGAAAATTCTGTTGCTTCAATGCACTGGGAAAATTCACTTGGCCACCAAGAAGCCTTTGCCCCTTCACTCACCGGGCAGAGACCTGGCCAAAATGTTACCCTGAACTGTGGTTTGAATGAGTTTCGCGTTACGGGGACAGAATGTTTAGCACTAGCCACTCCTGCCAACTGCTAATAAATTAAAATATCTAAACGTGCAATAATGCATGTCTTTGTCAACATACTTTAATACGTTTTCACCGTATAATTAATTATATTAATTCTCTGTCTTCAGTCAGAACTAGGAAATTAGCAACACCCCAAACTCCCCACAAAAACATTGAAGGATTTAATTTTTTTACATTTTATTTAGCAACATCATTGACAGTTTAGGTAAATACATATTACACTTATAAATAATGAAACAATTAAAAATACTTGGGGGGGGGGGGAAGAAGTGTATTAGCTAACAAAAATAAAAAACAGTTTACAGTACACCGATACAAAAAAATGTATTTACATATGGATCTTAACAAATGTTATTGTTACAAATTAAATATCAAACTTCTCTTCACAAATGGCGTGGCCACTTTCTTCATATTCGTCTCTGGTTACCACCATATCTTCAAAGTCATCATTTTCTGATATTAACTTTCCACCCTCCCAAGAATATGTAATAGGGCTGGGAAAAAATGACATGTTTCCTTAAAAAGGGCAATGCATTTCCAACTTTTATAACATATACACATGTTCTAGTTATGCTTTAGTCCTGCCCCCTCTTGCTGTATTTTAAGACACTTCACCTCATAACATTTACACTCTACTACTTGCTAATTGGTAAACAATAATCATAGAGGTTGAAACTATGCCTATAAAAGCACACAAGGTGTGTCATTATATATATATATATATATATATATATATATATATATATATATATATATATATATATATATATATATATATATATATATATATATATATATATATATATATATAATGTCTACAGATTTCAGCACATACATACATGTCTGAAACAAAATAAGTGATTACTGTTATTAAAAAAAAAAAATAATAATAATAATGGCCTATTTCCTCCACCTTAGCTATGGCTTTCTCCCCCTCCCCCCACCCCCCACATTATTTATACCAGGGTGTTTTAGGAGAATTATATTTCTCAATCCCTCTAGTTTGACACATTTTCACTGTCATGTCAGAGTATTTTCAGGTAATTAAAATGGCCTTTTGCAACCTCAGTATAGTTGGTCCAATGAATAGTGTGACTTAATTAAAGGAAGCTATTCTTGATCCAGAGAAACCCAGTAGCAAACACATTAAACATTTTGTGAACCATAAGGTTTGGAAGGCAATATCAGAGCGGCGATACTGCATGTAAAAAAAAAGTGTGTGTGTGTGTGTGTGTGTGTGTGTGTGTGTGTGTGTGTGTGTGTGTGTGTGTGTGTGTGTGTGTGTGTGTGTGTGTGTGTGTGTGTGTGTGTGTGTGTGTGTGTGTGTGTGTGTGTGTGTGTGTGTGTGTGTGTAGAATTTATCAGTGTACAAAAGTCAGGATATCCCTGCTTCAGCACAGGTGGCTGTCATTCTGATGGAGCCGCCTGTGCTGAAGCAGGGATATCCTTACACCCTGACCAGTGGGTGACCCGTACGGGCTGGAGTTGGCCACCATTGATACGCATACTCACTTCTCAGGTAGTATTACAGAGACGTCATAGTCCGTGGGCGTGAGGCGGCGGACTTCAGAGAACACGCGCTCCCTGAAGCCCGGCAGGAGGGCGTTTCCTCCATTAAGAACAATATTCTTGTAGAAATGAGGCTGCATTTCTATAAAAAAAAAAAAGGGTAAATTTCATTCACTGCATTCATAACATTTTGCTTTTCTTTAGAAGCGATATTTTTCTCTCAAGAAATTTGGTTTAATTTGCCGAGAAAAGGTTTTTGGGCAATAGTAAATAAAATGGTGCGATGCCGCTGTTAAGTATTACATTTTCAATAGATGAATAATGAAAGAAAACAAAGGT
Source organism: Ascaphus truei (assembly GCF_040206685.1). Lineage (NCBI taxonomy): Eukaryota > Metazoa > Chordata > Amphibia > Anura > Ascaphidae > Ascaphus > Ascaphus truei. The sequence continues at coordinate 128,220,085 of NC_134487.1, forward strand.
TTTAATACGCTATATAGCATTATAACTGGGGGAAAAACAGGGGGAAATCCCATAATTGATTAGACTATATTTCCGAAACGTGTACATGGCAATCAAGACAATAATTATATAAAGAATATAGATGTTTTATGCAAATAACTAACATTCTGTGAAGCTTTGTATTAATAATAATTCAAATAAATAATAAAATAACACAAAAGGCTTTACATAACCAAAACCTGCCGTTACCAGTTACATGACTGATACTGTGCACATTACACTTTAAGCCCAAGTCCCACTTAATAACATCATATTACAATAAAAGTATAAGCATGCAGGCACGATAATCTATGCCTAACAATTAAATGTTAATATAGTTTGATCTTTTTTCTTCTTTAATTCGGAGGGGGGAAAAAAAAACACAACCATAAATAACTGAAAACTCCTGGTAAATATATAAATCGTGCCACTTTTCACAGCAGATTGCTAGGGAGCAAACAAACCTGGGCAAGAATACTGCAGGCTTACGTTTCTTACAGGGTGTTTCCCAGACATACCTTCAGGCAGATTGTGAATGGAATGCACAATGGCTTCTGGAATACCCATTTCTTGCACCCCTATGTCTGAGGGATGAAAAAGGATCTCTGGAACGGCAAATCTCTCATTGGCCAAGCGAAGAATTTGTTCCCCAGCTGTTGTTTTTCCACTAAACACCATCTCATCCCTTGGCTGTTTTCAATCACAAACAGAATACCTATCATTAACCAACAGGGATACATTTACGTCACAGTCTAATCTGCTAAATATGTAAAGATATGCCTCGGGTTGTTTCTTCGTAAAATAGAATAAAATAAATGACCGATCTTGTGGTGCAAATATTATGAACTGCAGATAGCTTTGTTTTTATAATATTAACAAAATACTTGAGGGATAAAATATTGCCAGGAAAATGATTATGTCAGTATTGAGCATAATTATTCTCTTGGCAAATACTTGAGGAATTGCTTAAAAAGGTATTAAATGTATGTATGTAATCTTGAGTTGGGGGAGCCGCTTCTTCAAAACAGCAGTACTACCAACGTGGTTACATTTAATTGTTCCAACTACCAATAGGCGGCAACACTGGCGGTCAGGCTGAGAAGAGGCTTGATATTGGCAGAGGGCACCCTGCAAGGTAAAGCTTGTCAGCTCCAACGCATGGTAAATTCAGGGAGTCAGATCACAGCACTGCTCACTATTATTAGAGCTACTTACAGTACTCGGCTATCAATTTAAAAGTGGCAGGCTATATGGTATTGCTGATTCAGCCTGCTCCTAGTATTCATGATAAGCCAAAATGTACCCTTTTTATTCTTCAATCATGGCATTAAATATGTGAGGGAGAAAAGATAGTGTACCTTACAAAACCCTTTTTTGATTGTGCTGAAGTCGGGCAAAACATAATCTACCATCAAAGAATTATCTTCTCCTTTCAATCTAAAAGAAATATACTGGATTAAAGCTGTGCTCTATGACTACAACAACAATCTGACAAAGCCCCCATTAAATACATACTTTGCAAGTTCCATTTCTTTATAAAAATCTTGAGCTACATAACACACATCTTCTTTTACTTGGTTAATTACATGTGTTTCATCCATGACATGTAGCTGCCTGCAACAAAGCAATACAATATGCTCAGTAGACTGAAATACAAATAATGTTATAACCAATACAAATGCCTGTGTGACTTAACTGCCAGAAAACAAACATAAAAATCATTTCCCAGTAGGCATCATAAAAAGTTACAATTCAAACCGGCAGGAGAGATGGTGGCAACAAGAGTATAGCGGAGTATGGTGCATGAATGATCAAGCCCCCTTGATACAGTGACTTTCTTATTGCATGATCCACACTGGCATGAGAATAATGGCCGACTCTGGTGCTTCTGTTATTGCACGCATTGGGTTGATCCAGTTAGGATTAGTGGTATGCTCATGATCAGTGTTTACATTTGAAATCATTGCTTTCTGCATTACCAATGCTAATCATCTGCTGCATTATTGGCACATTTATATTTTTGGCCTGGACTTTTCTGACCCCTTGCCGTTTTCTAAACTGGTATGTTCTGAAATTGGTTGTGTTGTGTCTCAGTGCCAAGCTATTTGTTTCACACGTATTCAATTATGTGTGGCATTATTTAGCTGCTGCTGATTGTTGTGGGAAGTGACTGTGTTACTTAATGTCCTTTAAGTTCAAGTCTGCAGTGTTGAAAACGTTACATTCTTTTGTAGTCTAGTATTTGATCACATTGCACAAGATTTAGATTTTTTTTAAACTATTACATTAAAAACATGGCAAAAAAATGATGGCATCTTAAACAGTAAAATATCAACCATTACTAAATTCTTCTATTCTCTGCCATTCCACAGAAGAAAGGTGAAAGAAAAGTATACTTTTGCATATTTACCTGTATGAGATAATTTCTTTCAGGTGGTTTGTTAGCAGCTTTCCACCAACATTAATTCTATAAAAAGAAATTAATAGAGACAATGTCAATGAATTCTGTAGGTCAGCATACAGAATCAAATTCTTCAGAAACCCAACCTACCTTATTATCCCTTCTTGCTTTTTCTTACTGCGACAATACGGTACAATGTGCGTGAAGGAATAACCGCTGTCCACAATGATACAGCATAACTCTGATGGGTTGTCCCGGAAGTACCTGTGTGCACTCAGAGCCCCCGCTTCAAACACAAAGAAACAGAAAGTGCATTGAACTATTGTGTTACAGAATTGTTACAATATTCATTTATACCATGTTTTACCAGGAAGTAATAACATTGAGAGCTGCCTCTCGTTTTCAAGTATGTCCTGGGCACAGAATTATGATAATAATACACGGTTACATTAAATCAGCGTTTCCCAAATGGGGTTCCGTGGAGCAGTCCCAGGGGTTCCGCCGACAGATGGGCCGCCTGCACTCACTGTGCCGGAAAACGCCTGCACTCACTGTACCGGATTTCCCCGACAAAAAATCAGTCTGTCTGTAGCTGCAATTTCTAAGTCAGGCATTAGGTGGCGCTGTGCTACACAGCTAATGCAGCAAGCACCTAGTCTGCCTTTGATACGGTGAGAGTGAGTGTGTGAGTGTATGAGAGAGTGTGTGAGTGTGTGGTTCATTGTGTAAGAGAGACAAGGGCAGAGGGGGGGGGGTGAAAGAGAAACATGGGCAGAGGGGGGGGGACGAAAGAGAAACATGGACAGGGGGGGGGGACGAGAAACATGGGCAGAGGGGGGGGGTGAAAGAAACATGGACAGACGGGGGGTGAAAGAGAAACATGGGCAGACGGGGGGGGGAGGGGGGAAAGAAACATGGGCAGACGGGGGGGGGAGGGGGGAAAGAAACATGGGCAGACGGGGGTGAAAGAGAAACATGGGCAGACGGGGGGGTAAAAGAAAGACATGGCAGAGGGGGGGTGAAAGAGAAACATGGACGGGGGGTGAAAGAGAAACATGGGCAGGGGGCGGGTGCAAGAGAGACAAGGGCAGAGGAGTGGGTGAAAGAGAGACATGGGGGTGTGAGACATATTGGGGGCAGGGGGAGACACTGGGGGAAGGTGAGAGACACTGGAGGAAAGGGAGAGTGAGAGAGACACGGGAGGGAGAGTGAGAGAGACACGGGAGGGAGAGTGATAGACACCAGGGGGAGGAAGTGACATACTGGCTGGGAGGGAGACACACTGGGGGGAGGGAGAGAGACACTGGGGGTCTTTTAAAAATGATCTTGAACCAAGAAAATATTTAAGGGGTTCCATTCTGTTTTACAAAATATAAAAGGGTTCCGCGACTAAATTTAATTGGGAAACACTGCATTAAATGAACAGGGTTACACATTATATTTTAAGACATTGCATGAACAGTTAGAGATATGTTATAGGCGTATGTAACGACTACAAACCAGATTTAAGATGTTACACAGCCATAAAGTGGTCTAACATTTTACGTATCACATATGAAGTTAAAATTGGAGGGATCTCTGGAAGTTCTTAAAAGAAGCACCAACAGCCTGCACTCATGGCTCCTGTCCCACACCCAGTGTCACTACTACCAACCATTGTGGCCAGCACTGCCATCTACTGCACTTATTCACCTACTGTCTCTAAATCTCCCAACATACCCCTTAGATTCTAAGATCTACGGGGCAGGGATTTCCTTTCTCATTGTCTGACTTTTCTGCGCTTATTGCATTATAATTCCTGTGCTGTATTGTCTTTGTGAACCGCCGAGTACACTGTGGGCACTACAGAAATATTTCAACTACCTCTGAAAAAATAAAAGCGTGCAATAAGAGTTTTAAGATGCATTTTTCAAGTTTGAAAGTAACTAAATGCATTTATCAGTTGTGCACGGAATTGCTTTCAAAATAATTGCTTTGAAATACAGTTCATCCTCGCATAATAACAACATTTAAATCCAGTATTCAACCCTTTTGCTGCAAAGGGGTCTGAAATGCATGGATTGCATTGAAGGCCCACATGGTAGCAAAGGCATTAATCCTCCATGCTCATTGTAAGTCCACCGACGAGAGATACTCACCATTAACTCGAAGGACTGCCTGGAATTGATATTCTTCAAACAGAATCTCGTTCATTGACTCTTGTATCGAACTGAAGTTAAAATAGGGTTCAGTTATAATGATATTTGAATCCACAAAATCCACCTATTGACGCAAAGAAAACAAATGCAAAAACTAAAAATGACCACGAAACTATGAACACCAAACAAAAACATGACATTCTATCATTATTTTTTATGTTTAACCTCAAGTTAAATATTAAGCATTTTATTGCAATACTGAGAAAGGTCACTCTTGAGACAATCCCTGCAGAAAGGGTCCCTGCAATGATATCACTGGGAGCAAATATCTGTCAACTGCATTGTTCCAAATGTTATATTAATGCAGTTAAAACAGAGTCTTTAGAAACATGCATGTAACCGTGATCACAGTATCCCAAAACATGCATTGCTGCTTCATATGATGTAAATTACCTGAAACATTTCCTTTCCAAAGAGGTAATCCCAAACTTTTCTTTGGACATCCCAATTCACCAAATAACCCTGTTTTAATGGTATAAAATGAAATACGATTAGTTTTCATATGGCAACAGAAAAATTAATTACACCATGCTGCCCAAATTGGTTAAATGACAACAAAAACCCTACGCGCTAATGGAAGTGTATCACTTTTGAAAAGTATTAAATATGCATTCAGTAGGTCTGCAATCATCCACAATTGAAGCTTTCATGTCGTTTTAACTGCTTCTATTTCTTGGTAGAGGTATTCACTTTAAGGTTCAACAAAGTATCTGGCCGCTTCTCCTCCTCTTACCGTGCACCTCACAACTGGAACAGTCTACCACTCACACATCCTCCACCAGTCTAAGTACTTTCAAAACTAAAGCTGTCTCACATTTTAATCTGGTCTGTAACTGTTACATACGCCTATAATATATATTATCTCTTACTGTGCAAGCAATGTCTTGTATATAATGTATAACCCTGCTCACTTAATGTAACTATGTATTTTTAACCATGTACAGCTCAACCCTGTTATAACGCGATCCGTTACAAAGCGAATCCACCTATAACGCGATGCAAGAGTAGCTCCCAATTTTCGTATTTATGAATACTTTACAACACGATTCTTGGTACAGTATCTTAAATACTTTATTGTACAATGCATACATTATTTCTAACGCGAGCCGCTTATAACGCAATGTCATTCTTTGGACCCCAAGCACAGCGTGATAAGGGGCTTGAGCTGTGTGTCATCATAACTCTGTGCCCAGGACATACTTGAAAACGAGAGGCATTTACTCTGTGTTCTTTCCATCTGGTGGAATGTAGGGCCATATCTTATATTTCTACTTTCTTGTGGTAAAAATGTGCTTTTACCTCCTGACGCTTTGTTCATAATTGCATCCAATTTATTCCCAAATAGAAATTCTTCTTCAAAGGGCAAATTACATAAACTGTTCTTGGATCCTGTATCGGCCACCCAGTGCCTTGTCCCAAATAATGTGTCTGATTTCTGAGTAATTTCTTCTGTATTCTCTAGTGCCAATGTCTCTCTCGTTGCCTTTATAAGAGGATCCACCATTTCTAAATCAAATTCTGATTCTTCATCTTGCCTTTCTTGCTCTGATGAATCACACTCCCCTTCTGACGCTTGGTGATATATCATCTCTGATTCGCCTGATGGAGGAGTCTCTTACTCTATCCAGGCTGGTCTGAGAACTTGCTCTCTTTTGTGCTGGTGTCACTGCTTGTTGCACCGCAGACTCTACACTCTGCTTTACTGTATCTTTCATCCATGCTAGGAAAGTATTCATTTGTTCATTTGACTCTCCTGTTGCTTCTTAAAGCAGTCTGCTCAAAGCTTCTTGGCTTCTAAAATTCTGCACAGCATTTAGTTTTTTTAGCAGCTTTTCTCTTCTGATGCAGGTGCTCTACCGGCCCCTTAGAAGTTCCTTCTTCCGGTTGTATAACCATAGTACCAAGGTGAAAAAACAATACTACTTTCAGTTCCGTGATATCAACTCTCTTTTATTCTCTAGCAAACTAAGCTAAGGACTCACCTCATTTTTGCAAGCGACCCTTTACTTCCTCCAGCTTCCAAACTTCTTTCAGCCTCTAGCAGCTGATTTCTCCTGTCTGCCGAGCGTTCCATGCTGCGGCTGCTTCCTGGATCCCTTCACACAGCTGTGCGCCGTCGCACTGGCGCTGTGACATCAGCGTCAATGTGTCCAATCCGAGTTCTTGGCTCTCGCGCACGCGCCCGCCTGTGGGATCGTAGCGCGCCACTTACATGGGACGCCTTGCCGGTCTGTCTCCCCCACTCCGCTGCATTCTCAGGCGCCTGTGCGGTAATAACTTGCGCCTCCGATCCGCTCTACAGCCCTGCTGCTTGCCCGCTGTGTTCAAAGACGCATCTGCGGTACTGCCCGTTCGCACGGGCCTCCGTCTTGCTACCAGTCATCATACGTCGAACGGAGCATCAGGGGAAGAGAGGCCAAGATTCCTTGGCTTGACTGCAATAGCTACAGTCCGGTGAGTCATATTAAAAAATAACAAACTCTACTCCTAGCAGGAAAAAGACTACCTGCAGGTAGTGGGAGGGGCCTTTTGTGGCCTACCTGCAAGAATTCAATTTCCTGTCCTACTCAGCTGAGGATAGAGTTAACCCTACGGTGCCCACTGCCATGGTGAAAAGGAAAAATTGACTTGTATGCCCCTTGGGTGTGCTCCATAAGTGTGTTCCTTGCTTTAGAGATCTCTGTTGCTAGTTTGAAGTTATTTGATGTGTGTAAAATATGAGAACATATACAGTGACCAATAACACAAGGCATCTGTGTTATAAATGAGAGGGGGGAGAGAGTAAGAGAGAGAGACAAACACAAAGATCAAGGTAGCATTTTTTCTGCCACTATTTACAGATAAGTAAAAGTGTGGAAAACAGTAATAAACATGCAGCTATATTACCTTCTGATATGGAAGGATATAAAAGAGGCCAGATGGATCTTTCACTTCATCAATTTGATTAGCCGTGAATGTTTTTAAACGAGCAGTCTTAGATCTGAACTGGCAGTTGGGAATTACACTACAATTAAAAAAAAAAATTAAAAATAAATAGGTGAGGAAACAAGTCAATTTGCAGAGTTTTATATATTCACATGTTTGGGTTATTATGTAATACCAAGCAAACCGTAGAATGGTCAACTGTGTTAAGAAATAAACAATGTTGCATGCCCATATGACAAATGTTTAGGGTTACAACCACAAAACAGACCAAACCAGCTTTAAATTTAATGGAGTCCAAAAAGAACTCTATATCCCAGCCAAAATGATTGACAATGTGATCTGTTAAAACACTGCTATAGCATTACCGTTAATCCATCGTACATACATGTACGAAGACTGCATATTCCTCTGCCATGGTCACCACTTCTGATTTAGACAACAAAAAGGTAAAAGTAATCTCCAGTCAAGGAAACTGTCTGAAGCATCCAGCATATTCAATGCCAGGGGAGGAAGTTAGCAGAAAGCTACACTATTATGGGAAGCTTTGTTATTATTTTATATGGCGGGTCACTTTCAGACAAACATCTGCCCTTTAATTTATGTTTTGCATGAAGTCACCGCGTTGTTCTGCTACGTGTATGTGAATAACCTTTAAGGTTTACATTGAATGTGAATACAAGTGATCCTGGGGTATTTTGAGAGAGTTCTTCTGACTTGTCTCTATTACAAAAAGATCTGCATGTCAAATATGCCACCTACAAAATCAGCATAAAGGAAGAAGCCGTTTTTGTACAAAGTGTTGTTGTGCATAAGATTTTATTTTTCCACAGGTGTTACACAAAGACTACATATTATGAACACCTGGTAACACTTTGCAGATAACTTTAATACGATCTAGAAGCTCCCAAATCCAACACGTTGGCTGCAATTAAGCTGCTTTACTATGCACTACCAGTTGGTACTGATAATGGCCACAGCTACTTGAATTATGCAGGATGATGCCTTGCATGCTGGGTTACTTCTCTCAGATAAATGCCTGCTAATGGGATGTGGGGCAGAGGCTGCAAGATCAGGTACCTGCCACAAGCCTGAGGGACATACCCAGCAGGGTGCAAGACCAACTCAACCCATATGATCTTGTATTGCCATGTAACCAATGCATCTCCCTCCGCTCATCATACCACTGTCACGGGCCGTAATAATAATAATCGTATCAAACACAAACATATTAATTGTATTATCCCCAACTCCATGCAATGAGAATTTGCCCCCAGCAGCTGTTAGTGGCACATCCCGGATAGTATGATCAAACACCGATCTACAGAAAACGCCTGTTATTACACCCGGAATTATTACCCTCCCGCTATCACACCCGGAATTATTACCCTCCCGCTATCACACCCGGAATTATTACCCTCCACCCCATATTAATGTAGTTACTGATACAAATGAAACAGACCTAACTTGCCCATGGCTGTATCCGATCTTTGCGGTGTAGGCCCCGTTATCCAGGACCAGGGTTGTCATTTCCCCGGATTACAAACCGCCAGGGAAAGTAATGATAAACAATCACGCCGGGGCTGCGCCTGCGCACCCGGAACATCCGGTCTCCGTGCAGTGCCAGAACGGCCCGCACCGGTGCATTGTGGGATGCGGGAGGAATGAGAGGCGGGAATGAGCCTGGTGCTTGTTTGTTGTGGTCTATGAGGTCTAGTCACTGGGAGTCAGTCTCGCGCCACGCATTGTTGTCGCTGGCGGCCTCGCACGTCTATATTACAGGAGGGGAAATCACACGGTGCAAATTCCCTATTAAAATCTCATTAAAAAAAACAGTGGGTGGGGAGTTGTATTCTCTGCTACAGTCCTAATGATATGAACCCCTGCCGCAGGACTGTGCATGTATTATTTTCACAGAAGGTAGTATAATGTTCTGAGTAATTAATGTGAGGTAGCCATCTGATGATAACATGGGGCCCTGTGAGTGATATTGGTGGCTCTGACCCCATATTACTATTTTAGTGTAATTATGACAGAGGAGTGCGGATTAAGAGACTATAAATGCCAAAAACAAAGGTGAATTGACTAACAGGTGATGAGATATTAGACAGAACAGAAACTGGGAAATATTATATGGCAGATTTCCCATTACGCCCAGGCCTAGAGTGGCAACATATTGGGGTGGAGATTCCCTCCTCCCTCGCATATACAGAGGCCTTCCTCTCTTCCCCACTTTATGCCAGGGAAGAGTGTGGGGTCTGTGTAAAGATTTTACCTGCTCCTTCGTGCCGCGCTTCTTCAGCGTCAAATGATGCTGCAACATCACTTGGCGTCGCATTGCCACACTGACATCGCAACGTCATTTGATACTGAAGGAGGGCGGCAGTTTGTTTTTGTTTGTTTTTTCCAAAACCACAACTGGTAATATATTAAAGTTACACTACTGTACTTCAGTTTTGCTACAGGGGCCTGGTCGTCCAAGTTCAAAATAAAAGCCATAACGGAAAAAACTAATTCCTGAGGAGTAGTGATTGTAGCTATAGTAACAAAGTTCCCAAACTGAATTCTGAACAACATTGACACAGAGTTTGAATTATGGGAACCAGGTTCAAATCCTGCGGTCAGCTCCTTGTGACCTTGGACAAGTCGCTTTATCTCCCTGTGCCTCAGTCACAAAAAGCCTAGATTGTAAACTCATCTGGGCAGGGAGCATGTCTAAAAAATCCTATATCCTATGTGCTGTGTACCACGCACACCACACTATACTGTAGTTGTCAAGTGCTTCGTGAGAAAAGTGCTATATGAACTAAAATGATTATTGTTATAAAATGTAGGCTTAATATTTGTTAAACATTATACTTACACATTCTTCCTTGTAATATGTCTTGTTTAATTTATGTCTACACTTGTGCTATATAAGTAAAAAATATAATACAACAATTACAAATCTTCTAAAGACAAAATTGTACTTTTACAAGGTATTGCAGGATTTGAGCTCTTTAAATATGGTATGCTGTGCTGAGGTCCAACTTTTCCTATTCATGTAGCAGACCCTTAGGCCTCATCCATGGTGGCGGTGAGCGGGCGCACGCGCTCACCCTGGACACGTCGCGACAATGCACGTGGCCTCCGTGAGCCAAGCAAGCAAAATTGATTTTGCTGCTCGCAAGCGCGTCACGTGAGTGTTTCGTCCAATGAGGGCGAACCAGCTCCTCGATGTTGGGGCCGCGCCCGCAGACACGTGCGCACCTAGCCGGCCAGGAAAAGCATGGCCGAGCAGGGCGCAGCGCTGGAGCGCCAGCGCGCCTGTTCCCACCCTGGACGAGGCCTTACTTGGATGAAAAACAAAATAACTTTGTTTACTTTGTCCCTGAAAAATAATCCCTCGACCCAATGTAAATCATTTGAAAATAAGGAGACCTCGCAGATATTCAGACCAAACCTCCCTGACATTCAGACCAAACCTCCCTGACGCGTATTCAAATGTTAGCCAGCATTCTACATTAGTTACATCCGCAATACCCGTGGCACAAGGGGTTTTTCTTCTTTTTAGTGGACTTCCTCGCCTTTTCATCTACCTTCTTAATTAATTTAGGAGTATCTGTATCTGTTTTTTCATCTCCCTTCAAAAATATTTGCAACCGTTACAGTGATTTTATGCTGTACTGCAGAGGAGTGCGAGATTTTTTTGTTGGGGGGGAGCGCAGCCTCTGTAAATTCCATTTCCTTGACGGCTTTGGGCGACGCGTCGCCATGACAATGCGGCGTCAAATTACGCAGCGAGGTCACGTGATGTGACATCACATGACGCCGCGGTGCCATGGCAACATGGCACCAAACGACACTGCGGGTCACATGACGCTTGAGACAAGGTAAGGGGATCGCGCGTAATGGGGGAGAGCAGGCAGAGGGGCGCAGGGCAAAAGGTACCCCTGCTGTACAACATAAATGTACAATGTTTTGCCTCCTTATATGGTTTGTGAATGTTTGGGAAATTGCTAAAATTCTCAATATTTCTGTTGGAAAGATAGCTTGTGTGCAGGATTTAAACTTTGGGATCCAATTAAAAATATATGTTTGACAATTTTTTTTTAAAAAGGGCTTGAAAAAATAAATGTAACATTTACATGGTGAGCTCTGCAGGGCAGGGACTCATTGCTTTTCTTTAACAAACTTAGTGTAACTGTGTATATTATCTCCCTCTAATGTCTGGATTATCTACTATATATTTTGGAAAGCTGCTGGTCTGTTTGCTCTGCATTTGGACGCCCGTAAGGCGTTGCCCCCGCTGCCTACTACAGCTTCCGCTGCACGGACGAGAGCCCTCCCCTCAATGGCGCCGGGCCCGCTGCGAGGGGGGGCCGCAGCGCTCGGGCGAGAGCTGCTCCTGCTCTCAATAGAATTGAGGCTAAGGCCCCGGTCACGCCGCTGTAACGCGCGCCCGCGATATTGGCGGCGCGTTCAGCCGATTCCCCGGTCCTGCTCTCAATTCTATTGAGAGCAGGAGCAGCTCTCGCCCGAGCGCTGCGGCCCCCCCTCGCAGCGGGCCCGGCGCCATTGAGGGGAGGGCTCTCGTCCGTGCAGCGGACGCTGTAGTAGGCAGCGGGGGCAAGGCCTGAGAGCAGGACTCGCGGAGCGATTAGGCACGCCCCCCGGCGGTTCAGCCAATGAGGGCGAACCTGCCGGGTGACGTCATGGCTGCGCCCCTGTCACTTCCCCGCCACGCCCCCCCCCCCCCGGTCTCCCCTCCTGCAGTGAGCTGCAGACCAGGGAATCGGCTGAACGCGCCGCCAATATAGCGGGCGCGCGTTACAGCGGCATGACCGGGGCCTTAGCCTAATATAGTGGGCGCGCTTGCTCCGCCGTGCGCGCGCGGCACTTATAGTTGGCTGTGGTTAGCCAGCCGTCCTATACTAGGGCCGTGCACGCGCACGCAGTGAGCGTGGAGCCGGCTGATCGGGGGGGGAAGACTGTGAAAACTATGTTTTCGTGCCGGCACTGCTCAGTGTCTGCAGTGTGTGTGTGTGTGTGTATGTGTTTTGTTTTTATGTGTTTTGCATGTGTGTAGTCAGTCACTTTTTCCACTTCTTCACAAGAAAAGTCTTATTAATTATGAAGAGGGAACCTCAGCACCTATTTTCCAGAACTCGTAGAACTGCAGACATTTCAGCTCTCATTGCATAGCTGACATGTCTGTATAAAGTCAGTAGTTTTGCATTAACACTTTCACTACCTGTGCATTAATGGGCCTGTAGACGGACATTCACAGAGGTACACAATTAGGAGGCTTTATAATGTGAAATTATAATAGGCTTTATTGTGCCTGTTCCTTTTCATCAGGAAATCATCCAAACACAGAGGGGGGGAACAAAGCTTCCATTCACTTGGGAGTATTTCTAGTGAAATCCTATGCAATTAGTTCACATCTCCATTAGTTAAGCATGTCTCGCAGCCCCAAACATATAGCATGAAAATAAGCAGATATAAGCAGTCTCTTAAGACTAAAAGTCTTATCTGTTTCTTGGAGGGAAAATCTTCTCACTTCCTGGTTCAGCTTCAGGTGTAGTAGTTTTCCCTGTGTCTTGAAATCAGCTCTGCTGTGCAGAGCTCAAGACCGGTCAGCTCCAAAGGTCAGCTCTCAGTCAAAGCTAAGGAGAGAGACACTTCCTGTCTCAAAGGCAGGCTTTTTGTAAACAATCTAATCAGGCAGGTGGTGTTTAGTAATTAACTACCACACTGCTAGATTAAAGGCACATTACTGAACAGAGATAAGTCCCCTGTTACATACCTCCCCTGTTTGTGGGAAGCTTGGGCTTACCACGGCCAAAGCCCATCCTTCCACTCTCATTCTAGATATATCTGTGACTTGAATGAGAGTGGATGGAGGAAGAGAACCCTCTGTCCCGCTGGGATTGGAGCCCTTTCTCCAGTTTATTTTTGTCTCCTCCCGAAGATGCTTGAGATCAGCACTCAGTCGCTCGAGGAGGACTTTTTCCACGTAAAGTCTTTTTATCGCGTGTGCAGTCTTGAGATTTGTTGCGTCGGGCACTCCTCTTTTTGTAGACAAAGCGTATGGCAACAGTTGTAGAGCAGTTAGGACTAGCCCTTAGAGTTATCTGCTCTTGAAGTGGTCTTTCTGCAGCTTCTCCACACCACGGAGTCGCCAGTTCAGCTTCTTCAGCTAAGGATTCTTCTGGCTTTGATTCTGCACTCCTACCTCTGTTTGTTGCCTGTTGGGCAGCTGTAGGTTTGGCTAGTGCTTTCTTTGGTGGCTCAAACTTCGTAATTTTGTTTTGAAGTTGCGTGGAGTCCCCAACTCTCACTGTACCCTTGTCCTTGCGGGCATTAGTTACTGTGGGATACTGGTGCTTGGGCAGAGCCAATACCTTTTTCCGTATTGGAGGAATCTGTATCAGAGTCTCCTTCATATTCTGGAGCTCTGTAATTTTTGTCGTCAAGGTTGCCGCTGCGTCTGTTTTCTCCTTGGTGTACTGACACAAGGGAATGGAACAGTCTCTCTGTCTCTCCAGCTCTTGCTCCAGTTTCTGAGCATTCTCATGCTCCCTCTCATAAAGAGTCACCTGGTATCAAAGCTCCGCTTCCAACCATGCTCTGAAGACATGCAGCGTGGCCTTTAGCTCCTCATACTGCTCTGTGGGGACATACTGGGTATTCAGACGTTCCTGCAGCGCTTGTACCTCTTTAGCAGCCTGCAGTTTTTCTTCCTGTAGCGTTTGCTGCTTCTCCTCAGCATACTGGAGGTGTGTACGCAGACCTTGCAGTTGGTTCTGCAGTCGGTGCTCTGCGTCAAACTTTTCCTTGACTTCTTCTGTTAACTGAAAATTTTCTTCTTTCAGTTTTAAGTTTTCTCTTTTTAATCTTGAATTTTCTCCTTTTTCAGTCTCTGTATTCTTCACGGCTTCTTTGCAGTCCTCCTTCCATTTACACACATCTGCTTTGAGAATGACAATCTCCTGGCGTGAGACTTCCTTCTCTAGGTTGAGGGTCTGAAGCTCCTTCTGAGAGACTTTGAGATCTGTATCAAGATTACCAATAGTTTCTTTAGCAATGTCCAGGTCCTCAGTGAGACTGTGTAGTTCCTTTCTAGAAACTTCCAGGTCTGTGCGGCAGCTGTTGGTCTCATGATGTGAGGCATTCAGTGCTCTGCGGAGTGTCTGAACTTCTTTCTGAGATACGTCCACTTCTATCCGGACACTGTTGATCTCCTGTTGTGAGGCATTCAGCTCTATGCGAAGAGTGTGAACCTCTTGCTGGAAGACTGTCATCTGTTTCAGTGCCTCCTCTTACTTCCGCTTTAGCGTAGCCACCATTTTATCAGATTGGCTCTGCTTTTCATCCATGGCGGAAATAGTAGCCTTTGCAGTATCTAGCTCAGTCTTGAGATCGTCCAATTCTGTCCTGGCTAAAGAGTAAATTGTGAGCACATCTTTTTGTAGCCTCACGTTATTTTTCTGTAGCTCTGTGTTATCTGCTCTCTCAAGTTTCAATTGTTCTCGAAGTAGATCACAGTCACGCCTGGCAATTTTCAGGGCGTCTTCAGGGCTGGTCAAGGGATCGTCACTCACTGGTTCCGGCTCCGCTTCCCTGGGATGGTTGGTTGAGGGTTCCTCACTGTTGGCACCGGACAGACACTTCTTTGGGGTACCCGACTTCTGCTTTGGGCCCTCTGGATATTCGGTTAACCGTGGGATGAATTCTCCATTTTCTCTAGGCTGCAGGGCAACTCTGTCTCCCATTTTCCCCACAGGATCTGCGGACGTGTCTGTTACTTCTACGGTAAGTGAAGAACTGCTTTTCTTTTCCGCCTTTTTGATTTGGATGACACCGTCCCTTCAGGGATATTGGGGTCTCCATCTTCATTTGAAATTTTAGCAGCTTCATTATATACGCCAGGCTTTTCTTGCAGCTACTTTAGCTGACAGAAATATTTGGTGATCCACTGCTCCCGCTCTGTCTCCTGCTGATCATATTCGTCATCAAAGGGAGCGGTATTTTCTGTTCGTGCCAAGTTCAGGCACCCCCACCATTCTTGGGGTGTTTTGTGGGTGTGACTCGGTTCGGGTTCCCCGTAAGAGATGTCTTCCTCTTTATTGGACTGGAAGGGCCACTCTTCCGTGGGGTAGGGTTCATTACAGGAACGCTGCATCTTGTCCTCCATTTTTAGGCTATCAGGTGTAATTTTCTTCCTGACCTCAGGAGGCGCTATTATGTACACTGTATTTGCTAGAACCCCCAATTGTGGTAGTCCTACTGATGGGCATATTTTGCTTGTAGAGGTCGTAGCTCTCACAGGCATCTCTGTAGACTTTTCTTTCTTGGGTAATTTTTTTTTTTTTAATATCAGCAGTACTGTGCATGCATTTTCTTTTATCAGGTATACAAGATGTGCAGTTGCTAGGTAAAAAAAAAAGTCTATTTGCTATACACCATTTACTTGCTAGGTGCAATCCCTCCGCTTCAGCAACAGAATTTGGTTTTCTGCCTGAGTTCAGTAATTTTCAGTCTCATCTTTGGGTATTATGGCATTCACACTTCACACTTTGGGTGTCTGTTTTGCTACCAAGATAATAGGCATACTTTTTTACTTGCAGAAAAAAAAACATTCTTTGCAGTGGACTCAACACTCAGCAATTGGCTTTGAAAAACCTTTTCCTTTATAGGGCAATTTTACACTCAGCATTTGTTTGCTAAAAATTCCCCTGCTTCAGCACAGTCTTGTATCAATTGTCACACTTTTCTGCATATACTCCATTCACAGCTGGTAGCCCTATGCGGTGTGGCAACCTTTATTTGCAAAATCAGTACCACTCGTGGGTCACCATCTGTATTCACTGCTTCAGCGAAACTTTTGAAAACAACAAACACCTATCCCTTTTAAGGGCTGACTCACTTCTTGAACCCTGACTATGGCTGGAAGGCAAAACCCCTATTTCAATGACCATATTACGCTTTGTGATAGGCAAATAAAGTTTTAGCTGCTTCAGCAGTCTCTCTCCTCTTGGGATTGGGGCAAAGAGTCCATCTGTGGTTTTGTAAGTTTCAATGCAGTGTAAGTTTCAGTGGTGTGTCCCTTTAACTCTGATCTCTGCTGCATGAGGTTTTTTTTTTTGGTTTTTTTTCAGACTGTTTGTAGGCAAAAAGCATTAAAAAAAATTTTTTTACATAAAAATCTCCGGTCCTTTTTAACTACAAGGACACCTCTTGTCCCACCTCGGACACCAAATGTAGACGGACGTTCACAGAGGTACACAATTAGGAGGCTTTATAATGTGAAATTATAATAGGCTTTATTGTGCCTGTTCCTTTTCATCAGGAAATCATCCAAACACGGGGGGGGGGGGGGGGGGGGACAAAGCTTCCATTCACTTGGGAGTATTTCTAGTGAAATCCTATGCAATTAGTTCACATCTTCATTAGTTAAGCATGTCTCGCAGCCCGAAACATATAGCATGAAAATAAGCAGATATAAGCAGTCTCTTAAGAATAAAAGTCTTATCTGTTTCTTGGAGGGAAAATCTTCTCACGTCCTGGTTCAGCTTCAGGTGTAGTAGTTTTCCCTGTGTCTTGAAATCAGCTCTGCTGTGCAGAGCTCAAGACCGGTCAGCTCCAAAGGTCAGCTCTCAGTCAGAGCTAAGGATAGAGACACTTCCTGTCTCAAAGGCAGGCTTTTTGTAAACAATCTAATCAGGCAGGTGGTGTTTAGTAATTAACTGCCACACTGCTAGATTAAAGGCACATTACTGAACAGGGATAAGTCCCCTGTTACAGGGCCCTATGACGGCCAAAGGGTTAACATTTTACTAATTTGGTAATCAGTGAATTGTTGACATCCAATGAGATATATATTAAACGTTCTGACAAAAAATAAAACATTTCAATATAAATTGAATAGGTACAGAGTAACGCACAATAAATTATATAGGCACAGAGCCCCCCCACACACACAGTACCCTTCCAAGCCTGTCGCTCACAGCAGCACAAACTGTACACACAAAAACTGTGCATCACGTGCACGAGCGTTCGCACAGGCGTGCGCGAGCCCACTATATTTCTGGCCTTAGATATCGTAACCAAATTTTGCATGACAGTTCCTGAGATCGAGGAGCAGGTTTTTCTCTGTTTGGATACAAATTACACTACCGACACACTTTATTAGAGTGTGGCCGGTACCGCAAGCCAGGAGATTTCCCGGCTTGCTAGTGGCCGCCCCTCGGCGTGCCGCACGTCATAGACGCGCGGTCACGCGTCTTCGGGAGCGTGCGCCCCCTGCACGCGCGTCCAGGGGCTCCCCGAGGGAGCCCTGGTGTCCCGCGATCGCGGGACGGCGGCAGGGGGCAGGGGGTTCCGGGGGACCCGGCGGACCCGGCAGCGGTAGGGAGAGCGCCCCGATCGGAGGGCGCTCTTCCGCTGCTTCGGCGCGCGCCCGTCACTCTCGGGCGCGCGCCAGGCTACTGCTGCGGCCAAGAACGGGCAAATGCTCGAATAAACTTGGCCGCAGCAGTACATCGTCAATGACATACAGTATAGAAAAAAAGCTGATCCAGAGCACTGCAAATTGAGAGAACTGGAGGCAGGATCGTAAAAAAAATCTAATTTATTGAGGCATATAGCCCAAAGAAGAAAAGTACAAGGTACCTTTGTTCTTTTCTTCTTTGGGCAATATACCTCAATAAATTTGATTTTTTTTCTATTTCATACGGTTCACCAGCGGGACGCACATCAGGATCGCAAGACCAGCAGAACAGAAGCAATATGTCTCCGTGAGTACACTCCCTGTGACCCATTCATGGGATTATGGACATTTTAATACTGTGAATACTAGCTTGGATCTAAAGCTGGGCTAATATATACCTACCTACTGCACTGCTCCAAAGGGCAGGGCTGCGGTGCTAGGTTTCTTCCCCACAGGCTCATACCTTTTGATCCAGAGCCCCAGTGACTGCTACAGCACAGGACTGCATGGACTGCTATACAAAGGGTCTGATCCAATTCTTGACTTTGTACATTGCTGTCTCTTTCCCGCTTTTGACACATTAGGCCTCGGCCAGGCTCCCTGCTGGCGCGCTGAGGCGCAGGGAAAGCGGGTGCTTTCCCTGGCCTTGCGGTTGCTTACCGCACGCGCTGTCAGCGGGCGGGCCGGGGGCGGGCACGTCACTGGCCGGGGGCGGGCCAGTGACGTCACGAAGCTGGTTCGCCCTCATTGGGCGAACCGCTCACGTGACCGGCCTGTCGCGCCGGCAAGCGGGGGAATTTAAAATTCCCCTAAGACCTGCGCTTCCGCGCGCTTGCGGAAGCGCAGGTGAGCCCCTACTAAAGCCACTCTAATTGCGGCTGTAGGGGCTCAGTGCTGAGCGGGAGCGCGCGTCAGCACGCTTCAGCAAGCAAGCGCTAAACATGGCCGAGGCCTTATACTCACTTAGATTTTTGTAGCACCACTCAGGAGATTCATTTTTCTCAATTCTACAATGACAAGCAGTATGTGATGTCATCACATATGACATCACAATTGACATGAACCCATCACGCATCGCTCAAACTACCACTTCACCTTGGTCACTCTGAAAATCCAATTAGCAATATTATCAAAAACGACAGGAGCAGCCACAGGTCTTAAAGCGAGCTAGATCATTGTTTGGGACGAGAGTACAATGTCGGACAATCACGCATTAGAGCAGGGGTGAGCATTCTGACAGCCACCTGTGCTGAAGCAGGGATGTCCTTAAAACCTGACCTGTTGGTGGCCCTTGAGGACTAGAGTTGGCCACCCCTTAATTAAATGCTCCCTATGGAACACTTCTGGACCTCAGAGGCAATGAAACTATTATGGGTGGACTTGTTGTTTTTGCAGGGGATTTTACATACGAAACGAAAAAAATGTAATTATCCATTTATAAATCTCAGTATTTGAGGGAGTTTCCTAGGATTCCTGAGCAATGCTGGGTACTTTAGCTAGTGATTATATAAAGCGCTGAGTAAATTTGTGGCAATATCTCAGTAATCACCAAAAAATCTACTCGCCACACAAAAAAATCTACTCGCCACCTAGTACCAAACGTGTGCTGCTTGGGCCAATATTTACTCGCCCGGGGGTTAAATCCACTCGCCCGGGGCGAGCAAATGTATAGGTTTGTCGAACACTGAGCATAAACATACATTTATCAGTACTCTTGGGAAACATTTGAAGTCCTAGAGAAATATATTCTGGCCTGTTTTATACATCAAGCATTTTATTAGACTATGCATAAATGCGGAGAGTTTTTTTACAAAAAATATTTCTTTCAAATATAGATCTCAATCGACTTAATTGTATTAAAGCACATTTATACAATTTATGGTACTGTATTTTACGTTTAATTTCATGGGATTAGCTATATATCCTATACATTTAATAAGGGAATTACCATGAATACAGGCATTTCTCAAATGTTTGCTACGCCAAGGTCAAGCAGACTTTTATTCACAGCGGATTCTTGGATTTAATAATTATTAAATTAAATGTAGAGCACATATATTACATTATAATATAAGAGATAATTTAACATGCTGGAAAGCATAGTGGACACAACCCCTTATATTTGTCACAATTGACACTCTTATCTCATATATATATATATATATATATATATATATATATATATATATATATATATATATATATATATATATATATATATGGATATATAATTCCCAATCTGTCAATGTCTGTTAATTCTCCAGTCTTAATATGCAAATATAGTGTTCCTAATGCTATTACTATTTTACTAAGAAGCCCATAAGCTGTTCACTAATAGATGCTATGATTGCCCTTGGTTTACGCCAGGCCTGCACAACTCGTAAAGTGAGAAGGGCCAAACTGCTCCAAGGAAAAAAAAATTGGGCCGCACGGGTAAAATCATCATCATCACCATCATCACCATCATCTCTCCTCCAGCACCTCATCATCATCCTCATATCTCCCCCAGAACCCCTCACTATCTACCTTTGCGATACTCCCCATCTATCTCTCATACCCCCATCTCTCCCCCTCACCCACACACAATACCCCCCTGCACAGCACACACATCACACACCCCCTGCACCTCACATCCCTCTCCCCCCTGCACCTCACATCACTCTCCCCCTTGCACCTCACATCACTCTCCCCCCTTGCACCTCACATCACTCTCCCTCCCCCCTTGCACCTCACATCACTCTCAACCCTTGCACCTCACATCACTCTCCCCCCTTGCACCTCACATCACTCTCCCTCCCCCCTTGCACCTCACATCACTCTCAACCCTTGCACCTCACATCACTCTCCCTCCCCCCTTGCACCTCACATCACTCTCAACCCTTGCACCTCACATCACTCTCCCCCCTTGCACCTCACATCACTCTCAACCCTTGCACCTCACATCACTCTCCCCCCTTGCACCTCACATCACTCTCCCCCCTTGCACCTCACATCACTCTCCCTCCCCCCTTGCACCTCACATCACTCTCAACCCTTGCACCTCACATCACTCTCCCCCCTTGCACCTCAAATCACCCCCCTTGCACCTCCAATCACCCCCCTTGCACCTCCAATGACCCCCCCTGTACCTCAAATCACCCCCCTTGCACCTCAAATCACCCCCCTTGCACCTCAAATCACCCCCCCTTGTACCTCAAATCACCCCCCATGTACCTCAAATCACCCCCATGCACCTCCAATGACCCCCCTTGCACCTCCAATGACCCCCCCCCTTGCACCTTCAATGACTCCCCTCTGCACCTCCAATCACCCCCCTGCACCTCCCATCACCCATCACCCTCCCCCCCTGCACCTCACATCACCCCCCCTGCACCTCCCATCACCCCCCTGCACCTCTCATCACCCCCCCTGCACCTCCCATCACCCATCACCCTCCCCCCCTGCACCTCACATCACCCATCACCCTCTCCCCCCCTGCACCTCACATCACCCATTACCCTCTCCCCCCCTGCACCTCACATCACCCACAGGTCCGCCAACAGAAATCATGGGACCTGGGACAAATGAAAGGAGCAGGCCCCCCCCCCCCCCCCAAACCCATAGCGCACCTACCACGAAAAAATATCTTTTAGCGCGCAACTTTTACTGAACTGTTTTCTTATTGTGATACAAAAAAAAACATTACAATGCAACCTGTTTATTTTTTATATTTTCAACAAAAGACATGTGACTGCCTGCCTGGGTGGGTGGGTGAGTGAGTGGGTGGGTGAATGACAGTGACTGGGTGGGTGAATGACAGGTGGGTGAATGACAGGTGGGTGAATGGCGGTGGGTGAATGGCGGTGGGTTGGTGGGTGGGTGGGTGAATGGCGGTGGGTTGGTGGGTGGGTGGGTGGGTGAATGGTGGTGTGTGGGTGAATGGCAGTGCGTGGGTGAATGGCGGTGGGTGGGTGAATGGCGGTGGGTGGTTGACAGTGACTGGGTGGGTGACAGTGACTGGGTGGGTGACAGTGACTTGGGTGACAGTGACTGGGTGGGTGGGTGACAGTGTCTGGGTGGGTCACAGTGACTGGGTGGGAGACAGTGACTGGGTGGGAGACAGTGACTGGGTGACAGTGACTGGGTGACAGTGATTGAGTGGGAGAGAGTGACAGGGTGACAGTGACTGGGTGGGTGACAGTGACTGGGTGGGAGAGAGTGACTGGGTGACAGGGTGACAGTGACTGGGTGACAGTGACTGGGTGACAGGGTGACAGTGACTGGGTGTGTGGGTGACAGAGACTGGGTGACAGTGACTGGGTGACAGGGTGACAGTGACTGGGTGTGTGGGTGACAGTGACTGGGTGACTGGGTGACAGGGTGACAGTGACTGGGTGACAGTGACTGGGTGACAGTGACTGGGTGGGTGACAGTGACTTACCTTGACCGGGTGGGGGGGGGACAGGTGGGTGAACAGGGGGGAGGGGAAAGGAGGGGGAACAGGGGGGGGAAGCGGGCCCTGCGCATGCGCGCCAGGACCGCGGGGAATCGCCGCCATTTTTTAAAACTTTTTTTTTAAATTTATTTAATTAACTGGCGCCTGGCCGGAGTCATCGCGGGCCGCACAGAGAGGCCAGGCGGGCCGCATGTTGTGCAGGCCTGGTTTACGCACATCCAGTTTATACCTCGATATATTGTCACACTAGGGCAGCGCATGTATATAAGTATCTTTAATTCTATCTAGCCCTGGGGACTCCCATTTTATAGGGAGCACCATTTAGTGCTTCCGTATTGGAGAGTAACTATAGTGTGTGTATATACTATAGGGGACCAAAGTATGATAAACAAGTCTCTCCTCATTTTAAAATAGGATTGAATAAGTCTAATGAAATGCTTGATATGTAAGAAACAAGCTAGAATATATTTGTCTGTGACGTAAAATGTAATTATGAGCTGCAGATCAGTGGTTTTGCTTATTTTAACTTTAAATTAGGAGAGAAACCGGTCCGTGAAGTCAAGGAACGGAGCACAACAAAAGTGAAGAGAGGGGGGCTACAAACCAGCAAGAACCATTAAAAGAGCTTTATTTCATGGTAGTGAGGGGTACAGAAACTACTCTGACGCGTTTCGGGAAGAATCCCTTTGTCAAAGAGTAAATTTGTATCTGTTATGCCGGTGCTGCCCGCAGACCTGACCCGTCCCCTGAGCTGAAGGGGGAAGTGGTAATACACGCACCCGCAGCAAAGGGAGCGTGTCCGGAGTGTGGTATGAAGCGTTGCCAGGCCAGGTGTAGTAAGGTAGACAATACTTGCCGGTACCGGTTGTAGAGATAGAGTGATGAATGCCTTGCCGAAGTCAGGGAGTGGAGAGTGGAGATAGGTCGTAGTCCAAGCCGTGTTCAAGGGGTTACCAGAGTGAGCGTTGTCCAAGGAGTGGCGAGATCGAGAGCCAGAGGGGGTAGTCGTACGAGCTGCGTCAGAACCTGTGAAAACACTGAGAGAATCCAGAAGTACTTCCATACAGAGACTATGT
This sequence comes from Ascaphus truei, assembly GCF_040206685.1. Taxonomy (NCBI): domain Eukaryota; kingdom Metazoa; phylum Chordata; class Amphibia; order Anura; family Ascaphidae; genus Ascaphus; species Ascaphus truei. Next base: position 128,243,609 of record NC_134487.1, read on the forward strand.
CGAGCAAAGACTGAGAGCAGAGAGGAGCTAGATAAAGCAGGAAGGCCCAATTAGGAACGGAGGCGGGACAGGAAGAGGTACAGGGAGACACTGCAGATTGGTGCAGGCATAACAGGCCAGATGAGACTTGTTGGTAACCTGAGTATGCCCGTGCAGTGTGCGGGGGCGGAGCCTGAGGTCCGGGGACGGGAAGAAGAGTGTGCAGACTGAGCGTGCTCCGTAACTTGTGTACGCGCGTGAACCGAGCCAGTGGATGATGCAGGTGTGCGTGAAGGAGGGCGTGGGCGCGCCCGGCGCTGAGCAGAGGAATCGCCGAGGGGAGTGATCCCGCGACGGCGGCAGGGGCGGGGAGCCGTGGAGGCCGGTAAGGCAGGATTGTTTTGTGTGTCCAGGGGCTTCCTGCGGGGAGGGAGTGCTCTGTGTGGGGAGCGTGGAGAACGCCGATTCCTGACAGTACCCCCCTCTTCAGGAACGGCCTCAGGACGGTCCAAGAACGGTTTCTCTGGAAACTTTTTCCTGAAGGACTTAAGAAGGGCCGGGGCATGAATGTCCTTTGAGGGTATCCACGATCTCTCTTCAGGGCCAAAGCCCTTTCACTGCACCAAGAACTGGAGCTGACCCCTGGATAGACGAGAATCCAAAAGAGAGTGAACTTCGTATTCCTCGTTATTTTGTACAGTAATGGGATCCGGTTTACGAGTCTGATCCGGAAAGAAGTGACTGGAGATAAATGGTTTTAAGAGGGACACATGAAAGACATTGGGAATCTTCATACTGGGTGGTAGTTGGAGACGGAATGTCACTGGATTGATTTGTTCACAAATAGGGAAGGGACCCAGGAACTTAGGTGCCAGTTTAGGAGATGGTACCTTGAGGTGGATATTCTTAGAGGAGAGCCATACCAAATCTCCTGGTTTGTAACTGGACGCCGAACGACGACGACGATGGGCCTGTAGTTTCGATCTGCGGGAGGAGTTGAGAAGGGTAGACTGAATCCTGGACCATGCGGTTTGGAGGGAAGAAATGCGTTCATCTACGGCTGGTACTGCAGAAGGGATGTTGGGGATGGGAAGACAGGGAGGGTGGAACCCATAATTTATAAAGAAGGGCGACTCCTGGGTGGACTCGTTTTAGGCAGAATTGACGGCATACTCTGCCCAAGAGAGGAGTTGAGCCCAATCATCCTGGAAATCAGATATGAAACATTTCAGGTACTTCTCCAGGGATTGATTGATTCTCTCCGTTTGTCCATTGGACTGAGGATGATAGGCGGAACAGAAAGAAGAAGAGATGCCCAATATCTTCGTGAAAGCTCTCCAAAATTTGGATACGAACTGAGAACCTCTGTCAGAAACAATGGACGAATGGATCCCATGAATCCGGAAAATCTGCTCCGTAAAGATATCAGCAAGGGCGGGGGAGGTGGGTAATCCTTTAAGTGGAATGAAATGGGACATCTTCGAGAACCTGTCCACGACCACCAAGATAGTGTTCATTCCTCTGGACTTGAGCAACTCCACGATGAAGTCCATCGAAATGTGGGACCAGGGGCGGTCGGGAACTGGAAGGGGTAACAGAAAACCCTGAGGCTTTTGACGGAGAGTCTTGCTTTGAGCGCACGTGGGGCAGGCGCGGGTAAACTCCAGAATATCTTGAGACATCCTTGGCCACCAGAAATTCCGACGAATGAGATCAGTAGTCTTCTTAAAACCTGGATGACCTGCAGATTTAGAGGAGTGACCCCAAGACAGGACCTCTGGAACAAATTTGGAAGGTACAAAAAGTTTGTTGTCGGGAACGACCAAGTCCTTGGGAATGCGTCACTGGGAGTGCAAAATCTTGTCAAGATCCCTGAAAGAAGACGTGGCGAGAATCCTCTCATGTGGAAGGATAGTCTCCAAAGATTCCTCTGGCCTCTCTTCAGAAGAATGTATTCGGGAGAGTGCGTCTGCCTTTACGTTCTTGGTCTCGGGGATATAGGAAAGGTGAAAATCGAATCGAGAAAAAAAAAGAGCCCAACGAGCCTGTCGTGGACCAAGGCGTCGAGCGTTCTCTATGTAAAGAAGGTTCTTGTGGTCCATGAGAATAGTAAACGGCTCTTTCGACCCCTCCAGCAGGTGTCTCCACTCTTGAAGAGCCATCTTCACGGCCAGAAGTTCCCTGTTACCCACGTCATAGTTCCTCTCGGCAGACGAGAATTTCTTGGAAAAATATGCGCAGGGATGTAACTTATCTTGGGGAGTGGGTCTCTGGGAAAGAACGGCACCAGCGCCGCAATCAGAAGCGTCGACCACCAGGACGAAGGGAAGTTCGATGTTGGGATGACGGAGAATAGGTGCGGATATAAAGGCTTCCTTGAGTGTCTCGAAGGCGGAGATGGCCTCGGATGACCAAGCAGAAGGATCAGCTCCTTTTTTGGTGAGCGCAGTAAGGGGTGCCACAATGGTGGAAAAACTCCGTATAAACTTACGATAATAATTAGCGAACCCTAAAAAACGTTGTATGGCCTTGAGAGAGTTGGGTCTTGGCCATTCAGTGACTGCTTGAAGTTTACCGGAGTCCATCATAAACCCCTCATCGGAAATGATGTACCCCAGGAACGGAGTAGAGGTCTGATGAAAGGTGCACTTCTCCAGTTTGGCGTACAAATGGTGTTCACGGAGACGGGAAAGGACGTAGGAGGTGTGGCGTATATAATCCTGGAGATCTTTGGAAAAAATCAGAATATCATCCAAGTATACAATAACAAAAATATTGAGTACCTTACAAAAGACGTCGTTGATGAAATCCTGGAAGACAGCGGGAGCATTACATAAGCCGAAAGGCATTACCAGATATTCGTAGTGTCCACTACGCGTGTTGAAGGCCGTCTTCCATTCATCCCCCTTCCTGAAGCGCACCAGGTTATAGGTACCACGTAGATCCAACTTGGAAAAAATCTTGGCCCCCTGTAATTTATCGAACAGTTCGGTAATAAGGGGAAGGGGGTAACGATTTTTAATAGTTATGTGGTTTAAACCCCTGTAGTCGATGCAAGGCCTCAATGACCCGTCCTTTTTCTTGACGAAGAAAAACCCAGCCCCTGCTGGGGAATTGGAGTGACTAATAAAGCCTTTCTTGAGATTCTCCTGGATATATTCATCCATAGCGTGAGATTCTGGTAACGACAAGGGGTAGGTCTTGGACTTGGGTAGGGAGTAACCTGGAACTAGATCGATCGGACAATCGTAAGTCCTGTGTGGCGGCAAGAGGTCTGACTGTACCTTATTGAAAACGTCCCAGAATTGATGGTAAACGGAAGGTAGAATAACTTCGGGAACAGAGGTATTCGCCAGCAGTTGATGAGTCTCGCCTGACCTCGGCCTCCAGGAAATGGGAGCAGAGGAAGTCCAGTCAATGAGAGGATTGTTAAGCTGTAGCCAAGGAAGACCAAGGGTGATGGGTATCCCAGGAGCGTGAATGGCATCGAGAACTAAGGTCTCCTTGTGCAGATGTGAGGACAGAAGCAAGGGAGCCGTCTCTAAGGAGATGTGGGCTGGGGTAAGAGGACGTCCATCGATACCGACGAGTGCGATGGGAACCTTCTTTCTCACGAGTGGTATGCGGTTTAACCTGGCGAATTCAAGATCCACGAAGTTTCCTCCAGCTCCTGAGTCAATGAAAGCGGCGGTAGAAGTCTTGAACTTATCGCCTGAAAGGGAGACTGGAAATGTAAGTTTCTTAGGGAGTTCACCTTTAGAAAGGGGACATGGAGACATTACACCCAGAGAGAGCCCCTCTGTACTCACTGGGTGTTCCCGTTTCCCGGACGCAGTGGACACTCCCGAACCAGATGTTCCATGGATCCGCAGTAGAAACACAATCCCCCGGCGTGGCGGAACTGCCGTATAGGTGTGCGGATGCGTTGTACCCCCAATTGCATTGGCTCTGGCAACTCCAGTGCAGGACGAAGAGGTATGGTAGCACTTGGGGGAGCAGGAGTGTTACTGGGAGTACTGGAGAACGGAACTTGAAAGTTATGGACGCGAGTGCGCTGACGCTCTAAGCGGCGTACCTGGATACGTTGATCCACTCGGACAGCCAAATCAATGAGGACCTCCAATTGATCCGGCCTGGATTGGCGAGAGAGTTCATCCTTGATGGGATCTGCCAGGCCTTGCCAGAATACGGAGACGAGAGCCTCTTGTCCCCAGTTAGTCTCCGCTGCTAGAGTCTGGAATTCCACAGCATACTGCATCCCCATTCGCCGTCCCTGAGTGATCTGGAGGAGAGAAACAGATGCCATCTCCCGACGAGCGGGAGAATCGAATACTTGTTGAAACTCGGCTTTATATGCCGGGTAATCTTGAGTAAGGTCAGAACGACGCTCCCAAACCGGGGAAGCCCAAGCCAGGGCGCTGCCAGTGAGGAGGTTATAAATGTAGGCTACCTTCTTGCGATCAGTATTGTAGAGATGGGGGGCCATTTCAAACTGCACCTCACACTGGTTTAGGAAACCCCTTCAATCTTGCGGTTCACCTGCATAAGGCTTGGGGGGAGGAATCCTTACATCTGAGCTGCTAACTGCGCTTGCGGAGTGGGGGCTTACATCTGGCGGAGTCGCGGTCGGTACCCTGTCTGAGAGTACTGCGACCTGGCGTGTAAGTGCCACAATTTGATCCGCCATGGCCTGTTCTTGCTGAAGCAGATTAGAGAGAAACGGCTGTAGTTCGGTCTGGTCTGCGTCTTGTGGGCTCGACATAATGTTACGCCGGTGCTGCCCGCAGACCAGACCCGTCCCCTGAGCTGAAGGGGGAAGTGGTAATACACGCACCCGCAGGAAAGGGAGCGTGTCCGGAGTGTGGTATGAAGCGTTGCCAGGCCAGGTGTAGTAAGGTAGACAATACTTGCCGGTACCGGTTGTAGAGATAGAGTGATGAATGCCTTGCCGAAGTCAGGGAGTGGAGAGTGGAGATAGGTCGTAGTCCAAGCCGTGTTCAAGGGGTTACCAGAGTGAGCGTTGTCCAAGGAGTGGCGAGATCGAGAGCCAGAGGGGGTAGTCGTACGAGCTGCGTCAGAACCTGTGAAAACACTGAGAGAATCCAGAAGTACTTCCATACAGAGACTATGTCGAGCAAAGACTGAGAGCAGAGAGGAGCTAGATAAAGCAGGAAGGCCCAATTAGGAACGGAGGCGGGACAGGAAGAGGTACAGGGAGACACTGCAGATTGGTGCAGGCATAACAGGCCAGATGAGACTTGTTGGTAACCTGAGTATGCCCGTGCAGTGTGCGGGGGCGGAGCCTGAGGTCCGGGGGACGGGAAGAAGAGTGTGCAGACTGAGCGTGCTCCGTAACTCGTGTACGCGCGTGAACCGAGCCAGTGGATGGTGCAGGTGTGCGTGCAGGAGGGCGTGGGCGCGCCTGGCGCTGAGCAGAGGAATCGCCGAGGGGAGTGATCCCGCGACGGCGGCAGCGGCGGGGAGCCGTGGAGGCCGGTAAGGCAGGATTGTTTTGTGTATCCAGGGGCTTCCTGCGGGGAGGGAGTGCTCTGTGTGGGGAGCGTGGAGAACATCGATTCCTGACAGTATCTGCAGACTCTATCGCATATGTACACATTCCCCCGCCCCCAACCGTGACGTCACTGGATAGAATTCTCGCGCGAAAACCTTCACGATCAATCACATTGGTGGAGACTATCAGCCAATGAGATCCCTGACAGATGGCTTACCTCTAGAGTGAATGGTGGTTGCGGGGGAATGAACTCTCACTCTAGAGGTAAGCCATCTGTCAGGGATCTCATTGGCTGATAGTCTCCACCAATGTGATTGATCGTGAAGGTTTTCGCGCTAGAATTCTATCCAGTGACGTCACGGTTGGGGGCGGGGGAATGTGTACATATGCGATAGAGTCTGCAGATACAAACTTACTCTTTGACAAAGGGATTCTTCCCGAAACGCGTCAAAGTAGTTTCTGTACCCCTCACTACCATGAAATAAAGCTCTTTTAATGGTTCTTGCTGGTTTGTAGCCCCCCTCCCTTCACTTTTGTTGTGCTCCGTTCCTGGACCTCACGGACCGGTTTCTCTCCTCATTTCTGGCGTGATGCACGCATGCAACAGGGACTGAACAGCTACATGTGTGAGTACTCTGCCTGTTTCAATCCAGGACATTATTACTTGCTTGCACAGTTTGTTTCAGTGATATAGTTGATCTGACCATTATGGTATATATATATATATATATATATATATATATATATATATATATATATATATATATGTCAGTCACTTAATCACAGAGAGTTTTATACTGTTCAGTTCATACATACAGGTTTCATATGAGTCTCACGTAGCCTTTATTAATGTTCTATTCCCCACCACCAGTGATTATTATGTTTCATTATTCACAACAGTCCATCTGTTACTGAGCCCTGACCACTGGGACAAGTACCCTACGATTTTGCCTTAACTTTAAATTACTTTGTATATTATCATATTTAATACTACACTTTCAGGTTAATTCACAAATTGTTTTATTGTATATATATTTACACATAGATGAGACATATGTTTCACCTATAGAATAAGTCAATTTAAATGTTAGTCAAAGAAGGAATATATATTATAAAAATTTTGCCATCTTGAACAAAATAACTATTACACATTGGTAATACCACACTGCTACAAGGTTTCTAATTAAAGATATATCACGTTAAAGATGTAATCAATGACGTCATACAAGGAATATTGGGCACGAAAGTTTGAATTGTATTGTGGGAAATTTGTACATGGATTTAAAATAAAAAAATATCACTTGTGAGCACATTGGCATGTCTCAGGACTGAAACCATGCTTTTTCCATAGCGTACTGTGCTTCCACTGCAGCCTGGCATTCTGGGAAATTACATGCAAATGAACACACAATGTTATCTTTTACTTCATGTCCATTTTAACATGGACCCCTAGAATTTTATGTCTGCCGTATTACACAGCTCTGCACAGTAAACTACTAACAGCTGTGTCAACCTTTTGGGTCTCTACACCGATCTTGCATTTGGAAATATATGCACCGGAGGAAGGGTTAATTTTGTATCCAAAAAGTTGTGCCACTATTTGTTTTTTGAATCCCATAAAAATGGTGTGAACATCCTTTGAACACTAAGGGCCTCATGCAGTAAGCGTTGATAAGGGAAATATGGCCATGTTATAGCCAAAATTGGGTTTGAGATTCAGTAAGCGCCGATAAGTGCTTCATATCGCCAGGTTTCGGAGCCGATAATTTGGTTATGGCCAGTCGCCTGCCGATAAGCCTGTTTTCGACACTGATCGCCACTTTTTTAAATCGGCTGGATTCAACAAAAAAAAACAGCTTATCGGGGCTGATCGGCACTACGAAATTGAGATGTTATGGCCGATTTCTCCCGCCAACTAAAGTTGGCAGTTTGGACGGGAGAACGATCGCTAAGGCTGCCGGAACGGCACTTAGAAAAAAAACATCTTCTGTACATCAATGGAAGTCAATGGAGCGGGGACGTATAACAGTATAGTACTGTTTACGTTTCATTGCTCACAATACAAACGTCATTTGCATTACAGTGTGGGGGCATTCCCTGCATTGTGTCACAGCTGATGTGTCTTATTTGCATAACATTCGACTTTTACATGTTTGCAGCATTTGCGGGTCACATTACTCATCATGTGATGATGTGGCAAGGGAAAATACTATACTACACTCTTAAAGGAGAACCTTACATCATATCACACATTTTACTCAACTCAGCGACAATTATTTACATGATGTCACACATGTCACACATGTCACTCATACACAGTATATTCATCTTCCTTTACATTACACAATGCTTGTAATGTGACACGCATCTTTAAACGTTCATGTACATCTGTCTTCTCATGTTTACATATACTTTTGGGTCCTCCCTATTTTCATGACGTCACTTATTGGACGCTCAATCACATTGCATGTTTACATTGTAACCGTTGCATTACAAGCACTTCAACCTAACTTATACACACATGTACAGTAATTCATCATTGGGACACCTTGTAAACTCATTCTATACCAACTATCCTCCTTACACAAATGCATGCATATGCACACGACTATTCATTGTTGCCAACATGTCACAATAACATGGATAATTACACATGTTACACAAAACTTTTCCCACGTCAATCTCAGCCTTTTTGTCTCATTACATGACTGACTCTTGCGTTCACAAGTGTTACATGCATTGCACATGCAACTATTTATTTGCAAGCAATCTTTGTACAAAGCTTCACGTCACATCATTGCCAAATATCATCATTCCCTGCAGAATACACACAACAAATACTTAGAACAACAAGTGCACACAGCTTGCCACAGAAGTACTTTATTATGTTAATGTAACACCTTGCATTTTACTATGTCACCTGACATCATCACATACCTATTTAAAGGACGCACATTACCTGCTCATTCACAGCTACTCATTTCAAAATGTTGCGAATGTTTAGGAGACGGAGGAACATTCTTTTCTATGACATGCTTGATGATGAAGACAATCATATAGGGCAAGGGAGGGACACACCGAGGGACAGTGACAGTGACGCGGATACGACAGGGACAGGGAGAGGGACAGGCCGAGGGACAGGTAGAGGGACAGGAGATCAGAGGAGAAGACAGAGGAGACAACTTGTGCCTCGTCCGCGTCTGTACAGGGAGAGAACCCTGTTAGATGGGATGAGTGAGGAGGAGATTGTAAGTCGCTATCGTTTGAGTTCAGCAGCAATCTTAGCTCTTTATGAGGAGATAAGGGGAGATTTAGATTTTTTCACAGCCAGAGGTCGTGCAGTCCCTGGGCTTGTTAAAATGCTGTGCTCATTACATTATCTTGCTTCCGCGTCATACCAGACAACTGTGGGCATAGTGGGCGGGGTCTCGCAATCTACATTCTCGCGGGCCTTGACCCAGTTTCTCTATGCACTCAATAGACGCGCTAGGAATTATATTCATTTTCCTACAGAGGCGACAGAGTGGCTGGAAGTCAGGACTGGCTTTTATAATATAGCAGGGATACCATGTGTGCTGGGTGCAATCGATTGCACACATGTTGCTTTGATTGCACCTAGTCAGAGTGAGCATGTGTACCGCAATCGGAAGCACTACCATTCACTCAATGTACAGGTGGTATGTGATGCCACGATGAGGATAATGCATGTGGTACCCAAGTTCCCTGGTTCCAGTCACGATTCCTCTATCCTGAGGAACTCTTCAGTCTTCCATGCGTTCGAAGAGGGACATTTTGAACCTGGTTGGCTGCTGGGTGAGTACATATTTACATGTTCTAACACAAAACACATGTTGATTTAGGAATGTTGGCATTGTACAATTTGATCACTAATGTCAGCTTATGTGTGCTCCATTCATTATAGGTGACTCAGGATACGGAATTAGGCCGTGGCTCTTGACTCCGGTGCTAAACCCTCAAACTGAAGCAGAGGACAGGTACAATGCAGCCCATATATCTACAAGATCTGTTATAGAGAGGACATTTGGCCTACTCAAGACCAGGTTTAGGTGTCTGGACAGAACTGGTGGGGCTCTTCTATACAAGCCTCAAAAAGTGTCTGATATTATCCTTGCCTGTTGCATTTTGCACAATGTTGCACTCAGGCACAATGTACAGTCAGACCTAGCTGAGGCTTTGGTAGACGAGCATCCCACCCATGTAGCTGCTGAAAATGAACAAACAGCCAGTGGTGGCCAGACACGACAGAATCTCATCAATTCATTTTTTTCTTGTAAGTACAAACTCATATGTTCCTAGTACTACTTTTATAGTTTAATTATGTTATATTAACAATAATGTTTCTTTATATAACCTTCTGTTAGGACACAGATGAATATGGGTTGCACACCTTTCTTTTCTCTGCTGTGTGCACAAAGGGATGTGGCACCGGTATGTTATTGTTGCACAGGTTATATAATCCCTCTTCAATTGTACTTTAGTTGTGTGTATGTGAATACAACTTGGGTAACAAAGCAATAATATTTTAGCATTGTGTTATTCCTTATGCTAAGACAAAACACATATTATGCCCATAATCATTCATGCTTCTAGTATGCTTACATACAATGTTATTGGTGCAGTGTAACATGTACATCCATATGATGTGTACACCAGGCTGATTTACATTTTGAATGTCATGAAATATACATGGTGTTGTACATTTAACACCAAATACACACTTTGCTGTGTTGTTTACGGTACTGAAGATGGCATGTCAATGTTTGCAATTTATATATTGTTCCTTTGCATTATAGGTATATCTCCAGTATGACTGATCATGGTATGTATATTTGCTGACATCTCTCATAAGATGTGCCTACCTCAATCTTCCTATAATTATTGGAACTAAAAACCCAACATATTGGTTTAAACACAAATGTTACATATATGTACTTTCTGTATCATGTATATGCATTTAGCTACTCTTGAGCTTTCATGTGCATTGTATTACAAAATGATTACTCACATTTCATCACATTTTATGTATGTTTCCTTATAATTTCCATTAATGTAATATAGAGGTGGTTGGAGAAAAGGGGATAACTGTACTTATTTGTTTACTTACGGGAGCACATTCATCACTAGCATAGACACACTTTTTAAGACAACTGTTTGTGTCTCTATCAATTGGTGTAGGATCCATGTATAACACCGACAAATGATAACACCAGCTTTATTATGGTAGCTTATATCATCATATTGACTATACTATGTATTTCTAAACGATTAATAAACACAGTAAACTATAGTTAGTTAGGTTAATGAAATATACACAGAAACGTACTTCATAACATGATGGTGATGTCATATTCAGAACATCATGCATTGGAGGGGACCATAACATCTGGCCACTAACATTATTTGCTACAGTCCCAAACCATTTTATCTACATACCCATGTAACAAGAGATTTTAAAAATAAATGGCTACTTGGTTGTAAGTGTCCTTTACATTGGGAGAAGGAGTGGCTCACTGAGTAAAGACACACACTGGCACTGATAGTTTGAAGCAGGGGAGTCTGGTTCAATTCCCGGTGTGGGCTCCTTGTGACCTTGGCCAAGTCACTTTATCTCCCTGTGCCTCATGCGGCAAAAAAACATTTGTACGTTCCACGGGCCAGGGACCTCAGGCTGAAACATGTGTCTGTAAATCGCTGCGTACAACTAGCAGCCCTATACATGAACATGCTCATATTATTATTATTATTGTTACATAGTTTCGACAGTCATACGTTCCATTACATATTAGAATACACAAATGTGTTAGCAGAGTGGGAATGGTTGTTATATATAAAACACACCATGTCATAAAATGTTAGTAGTCATTAAAGAACACTCAATAAAAATTCATGAGGCACTCTTTTGCAACATCATTATGTTAATTAAGTGCTTATGCAATATAGGCATAAGGGTATCACATTTTTAATTGTTTGTTAATAAGCGCTGCAAGCAATATAAAATTAGTTCCATATGTAGTATAGTAGTCGGTGGCTCCTCCTCACAATCATCTCATATAAAGGTAGACTCTTCTGAAATCATACATTGATCCGATTGTATCTTCCCCGACATCTCTGAAATACAGCAAACACATGATGGTCAAAGATGGCACCTTACTAGATATGCATCCGTGACAACGCGTTACGCAGCTCTATATGATTGTGTAGATACACACGTCACTCACTTATATGTTAGAAGTAAAACTGTTCATCAGTATGTAATGTTTCTTTAAATTTGTAGCAGGCATAACTATGTATAAGAAGTGAACGTTGCCTGTATACTGAAAGATGTGCGCGCACATCTTTGTGTGCGCACGCACTTCACGCTTGGCTCCACTAACTGTTAGCGCATGCGCAAAACAAAGCGTACGTTGTGCGTTCAATACATGTTGAAAATACCAGTAAACATAACATCTTTATTTCAAATACAATGAAGACGAAACTACATTCGTTCTAAACGAGTACATCTGTATTCTTTTTAAACAGACGTGTTTGAACAGAAAGCACGGCCGATAACACAATGCGCAAATGCAATACGTGTGACGTCATGTTAAGCCAGCGTGAAACGCACGCTAACACTCCTCCCACTCAATTAACATTCGGCTAACGCCCAGGGTACGCCTACAAACACTGAGCCGCACGCATCACACACTGCAGTTACCGTTACTATAACAAAACATGGCAGCCAATAGGCTTTGAGGCGCGCACGTCGCTTGGGGGCGGGACTTACATCACTAATCCTTTTTAAGGACGCCTTGGCCCATGACAAGGGTCCCACGTCATACGTGGTGGACCCGGTTTTCAATGTTGTAGATGTTGCATGATAACAAAACAGGTATGTGTTAGAGTAATGGTAAAATGTTGCTAATATGTTTAAAGGGATAGGAAAGTACGTATATTTATTCCGTCAGCAATGTGTACTACTCTTTCAGGTCCTACTATATTGTATTAGGAAACAATTTGTTTGTGATCGCTACATGTTATGCAGTCTGCAATGTTACGCTGTATCCACGCATTGAAAGTGAAAATGGTGGTTACAAAAAAAAAAAAAATTTAAACGCAGAGTCAACGCATAACGATTGTTATATTTACCATTCTTCTAGAATTAACTCTTCGCCTGGCTGCAACTGGTCGCTCCAGAAATGCAAGCCATTTTCATCCACGCTTAACCCAACCGCTGAATCCAGTATGGCACATATCTCCTCCAGGATGCGCTCATAGGAATCGCCACTGCTTTCTTCAAATAATTGGTCGGGAGGTAGGTTCATTTCTTCCGGTTCCCATTCCAATGCAATTTCAGCTGAAAGGCTTGGTACATAATCATAGTACTTTTGTTCTTGTACAATGTGGGTTTCAGGAATGGAGGCTGCAGATATTGCAGCACGTATCGATTCAAACGGATCAGTAGTAGCGGATACATTGCTATTGCCATTAGGAATAAATATGCCTTTCACGACAATATAAGTGCCGTCTTTCAGGATAAATTGTTTTTCCGGGGCAATCTTCCAGAAACCATAGGTGTGTTGTAGCTTATCCTGGTCACGTTCAAAAAAGTCATTACTTGATAAAGTGAATCTTATTGAGGAATTAAAATTCCGTGCATGCTTACGGTCTTGGTAATAAGGATATTTTGCTCGAATGAAATCATCGATTTGGCGTGTGCTTGCTTTCTGTCCGCGACTGTTCAAGATGGCTTCACAGATCATGTACTTATACCCTAAAAGGGGATTAATATTGTTAACGAATTCATCAGCCATGTCTGAGTAGCACAAAAGCTGTGTGCAGGTCTGTGTTATTTGCTCATCAAAATGAATGTGCTGAATGGCTAACAAACTCCTGTTTTTCCTTGTCAAGGTCAACAAAAGTAACTACTTTGACTCCTTATTTCAAACGCCAATTGGATTTGTTTGTCTAATTGGGTTAACAGTTGTGGTTCGTGATATGGGACTGTGGGAGAAACATTTCTCCTTCTTTTATCTCGTTTGTGAAAAACATCCCTAGACTGTGAATGCGTTCACATAGTGTTTTTTTGAAAACTAACAAAGACCAGTGTGTGAAAATATTTCTTAGCCAGGCATATCAGTAAAAACACACCTGCAAAAAGAAATGTTTTTTCCCCGCTTACATTTCTGTGTGTATGTGAAAGTCTGGTTAACTCCCTGTCTGCATGAGTTTAAATACGTGTGTATATATATATATATATATATAAATATATCTCTTATAAAAATATATATATATTTATATATAATATTTTTTTTTTTTTTATATTGCAGGAGTACACACAACATTGATGGCATTAAGTATACCTTGTATGAAACCTATTTAAATGGTGAGAAACATGATTGAATTAAGTAATAAACATTTGTTTAAGCACAATACTGTTAGAGTCTCATACTTAGGATATTTCTCAAACATTAGGCCTGTATTATTAAAATAGTGTGCTTTCACAAGGAAGCATGAAGTGTATTAGTTTGTGTATACCAGTTTATATAGTACTATATATATATATATATATATATATATATATATATATACACACATATATACATATATATATACATATATATATACACATATATATACACATATATATACACATATATATACACATATATACATATATATATATATATACACACTCACACACTCACACTCACACTCACTCAGTGTGTGTGTGTGTGTGTGTGTGTGTGTGTGTATATATATTATTATACATTCTGAGATGTTATAGAAACGAACACACAACTGATTAAAGGACAAAATTACAATGGCCAAGCAAGGCAAAGGTAAGTAATAATTTACACATAATCCTGCTGTACACGTACAAGAAAGATGTTTGCACTTACTTAGGTGTTTTAATAATTGCATGTGACTAATATGCATATGCAATTCTTACATCAATTAACACACCCAAATGCAATGTTTTGCTGCAAAGTCAATGGCAGCTTCTCTAAACTTAGCAACTGGCTCCTGGTGGACCATTACTGAACAGACGATTACAACATAAATATTTATAACACAATTAATTATGAGTGTTAACATTTCCAAAACTTCACGTGTACAAGAACATAGTTGAAAGTTTGGAAACAACACAGTCTTCAGCATACATACAATAGTAATTAGATAATCTGAAGTCAACAAAACAAGGCCAAAGACATATTTTCTGAATTATAACATTTATTTTTTTTGTTCCTTTTGCGAGCGAGTAACAGGCCTGCTTGTTGTCTCTTGAATTTTCCTTTTTCTTTTGCCACCAACTTTAGGCACAACAGAGCCACTTTGAGTGGCCTCTGGCACTTCACGGGCAGGGCTTGTGGCCAGTGACTGTTCACCTACGGGGCTTGTGGCCAGTGACTCACCTACAGGGCTTTTGGCCAGTGACTCACCTACAGGGCTTTTGGGCAGTGATTCACCTACAGGGCTTTTGGGCAGCGATTCACCTACAGGGCTTTTGGGCAGCGATTCACCTACAGGGCTTTTGGGCAGCGACTCACCTACAGGGCTTTTGGGTAGTGACTGTTCACGGACAGGGCTTGTGCCCAGTGACACATGTGAGCAAGTTGGTAGACACTGCACAAGTGATGGTTGGTCTGTTTCATGTGTGTCTTGTTTTGTTTTTGTCGCCTCCTTTGTAGGTGTCTGCTGCTGAATTTGTACAGATGGCAGCGGTAGGATGTCATCAGGAACCTGCACAGCAATGTCTGCTACTTGACCGGTAACATTTGGGCCTGGTGAATGAATATCAGATGAATGTGGTGAAAACTGACCTGCATGAACAGATCCTGGCTGGGAGGTGTTGAATTGTGGTACATTAGTCATTCTCCAGTAATTAGCTTGTGTTTGCTGAACAACTAATGCTTCGAATGAGGTGTTGATTTTTTGCAACTGTTTAGGCACTTCAATGAAGACTCTGTGGAGATGTGCCAATTGTGATACTGTTTCTTCCTGCAGTCCAATCATCCTTTCCAGCACTGTCATCATGTCTGAATGGCGACGATTTTCTGCGTCCACTATTTTTCCCTCTGAAGCTACAATTGCATCGTATGTGGAAGTTGATGGACGATTTGGCGGTACAACAGTTTCTATTGGCACCTCTTCATGGTCACATGATTGTATTTCAGTCTCTTCTGTGGCGTCATCCTCATCATACTCATCATCCTCATCACCATGATGTTCTAAAAAGAAATGTACACATTATTAAATGGCATGTTAATGTATGCTGTGTTACTATGTAATTGTACTGTGTCCTAAGTAACACCTAACATGTTAGCATACGTTTTATAACCTCATTAAAAACTACCTTGACTTACGAATAATGTTTGGACTCAGTATGAAATATGAATGAATGAAAAGTTGCTCTAAACTCAGAAGTCCTACATGATAATTAACATCACTAACACAATACATGTTGCCTTACACTTAATTTTCACTGACACTAAGTAATCCTATTTAAAGAAGATGTGCAAAACAAATAATGCACATGACAACATAACATATAGAAGAGCACATATTATATGGCCAGCAAATGATACACTCACCTTCTAGTAGTGTTGAGCTGGCTGACCCAGGTGAAGACACTTGTTCCATCTCAGGTGACACATGTCCTCCAGGGGCAACTATATATAACAATAACATAAGTTTTACATTTACATGTGTAAATATTGAACAAACACTTATTGTATGTTCTGTATTTATGATTAACTAACAACATCAGTTCCTTAACCGAAAATGTGTGTGAAAGTGAACATAAATAGTTGTAATAACACTGTACATGCCTGTGTACTTAGAATTTTTGAGTTCCCTAACATACAACATACTATGTTTCTGCAGTAATGCGTGAGGATAAATAGATTAAATGAGTACATAAAAATCATATGTTGTGTAGTGATATCAGTATCATAATGTACATAACTATCATGAGATGACCATTCACAATGGTTATCATGAAGGTGGTCATATTGCAAAAAGTGTTGTTTTTGGTAGAGGATATGTGTGGTACATTAATCGAAGATGTGGCACACCTGAATGTGGCTGTGACTCAACAAGACAACACATGCAGTGTGTGATAATGTGTCTTTGATAGTAGTTCAACTATAGATATGAGTGAACTAATGTGTGACGTACGCTTTGATAAGTAATGAGTTGTTGGGGCATTTAGTAGCTAGAGTTAAGCTTTCAAATGAGTGTGATTAACTTCAGTTGTGCTATTCAGGTTGTAAGAAAGGTATTCCCTTCCCCAAAAAGCCTAATCAGCCACACCTTTCAATGACTTGAAACAGGTGCAAATGGTGTGAACTAAGTTGACCGTGAAATGAGGCTGTAATTAGTGTGTGTGCTGAACCCCACCCCCTCTGTTGAAGTGTATGCTGTGATGAGATATTAATTGCAGCTGCTTTAACACAATGGTAGATGAGCTAAGTAGTCATCTGCAGTGTTTAAGTTATGAAAACAATGACATAACATATGATACGTGTGCCTCATTATGCTGTCTGTATATGACATAAAGCAAAAATGGACCTTTTCATAAGCAACTATAGATGTGTTAGTGCCAGTGATGTTTGTAGGCCGTTACATGCAATTTCTTTGATGCATGCTTAAAATAGGCAGTAATGTCATGTTTGTCGGAGTAAAATCAATAAAATACACAATAATATGATACATATTTCTGTTCTGTACCTGTAGCTACTAATAATTTCTCATGAACATGTGTTACACATGTGTACTACCCTGTTGTTCCCCATCTTCGCCCACCATCAATTGCTTCCACTGCAGCTATGCATTTTGGGAATTCACATGTAAATGAGCACGCAATGGCACGTGCTATATTAGTTACTGCTTTTAGTAGGACTACTACATATATGTCTATTTTGAGATATATATATACAGAATCAGACATATACATATATAGATGCAGGTATGCTTATATTGTGAAGACAGTATAAAAAGCAGTGTAAATATGCAAAATAACTGTAAGCAACGACACGCCTAGTACAGTAATATTTATCACCTGCTGGAAATTGTGACGGATAAATTCCAATGTCACGGTCACCAGCCAAGCCTTCCACGACGACGGTAAGTAATTTTGGCCGAAGCAGCTCCTCCAATGGAGTCAATATGAGACGTTGTGGTGTGGGCCCACCTCCAGTGCCAGTAGCATGCACGCGTTGGTCTTGTATTTTCTTTTTCAATTTGGACCTAATATCATCAAATCTTTTCCGACAATGATACTTGTCCCTGACACTATTCCCACAGGCATTGACACCAATGACTATTGTGTCCCACATTTCTTTTTTGCTTGCTGCACTTGTCCGCCCTTGAAAAACATATAAAAGATATGAGGTAAATTAATAATAATATAAGCACCAGTTTCCTACACTGCTAGCTGTTCCAAGAGATAGCAAACATGCTGTTTTATGTGTAATATGTGCAGCACATGAGCATTCACTACTAAACCTATACATGTAAGCAAGGTTGCATTCATATTGTATGCAGTTCTGGCAAATTGACCGGCTGTGTTTATTTGTCCTTGTAAGGCATGATAAAAAGCTGTGTTTCCACACTAATGAACATAGAAAGATATTGTGTACCCATATTTGCATATGAACAAAACTCAGATGACCTAGGATCACATGTATTTGAATAATAAATGTAAAGTTACACTTACCTACTAAATGTCCATAGAGACTGTCATAGTGCTCCAGAATGCCAGTGACAAGAGCCCTATTTTCCTGGTCATTGAAGCGAGGATTACGTGGCTTCTCCACACGTTTTTTCCGAGCAGGTTTAGGGTCAGAGCTTGGCTGGTGCTGACTGGACTCTCCTTCTTCCAATGGAAGAGCCTCCAAAAGCTGGCCACCAGCAAGCACGCCACCACCAGACACCCCATCAGCAACTGCGCCACCAGCAGCACTCCCAGCACCAGCACTCCCACTCCTAGCACCAGCACTCCCACTCCTAGCACCAGCACTCACACTCCTAGCACCAGCACTTACACTCCTAGCACCAGCACTCCCAGCACCAGCACTCCCACTCACAGCAACAGCACTCCCACTCCCAGCACCAGCACTCCCACTCACAGCAACAGCACTCCCACTCCCAACAACAGCACTCCCACTCCCAACAACAGCACTCCCACTCCCAGCAACACCACTCGCAGCACCAGCACTCCCACTCCCAACAACAGCACTCCCACTCCCAGCAACACCACTCGGTGCACCAGCAACATCACTCCCCTGAACAGAACGTTCACTCCGACGCGTACTCGCACGAGTAGCACTCCCACTCCCACCAGCATCACTCTTCCCACGCTTTGCGGGCATACTTCCAGCACTCACAAAAAACAGACAAGAAATGTACAGGCAATCACACGACCCACTTCCACATATAAAACAAGACAAAGATGTAAACAAAACAACAAAGGACAAAGCTTACCCAATACACAACAAGTCTCTCAGTCAATATGCAAATCTTCAATCGTCCAGCTCTGTGCGTCTCTCTCTCTCTCTCACTCCCAACAACACAGAGAATGATTAGCAGTACACGTTGCCTTTAAATATGGCGCGCAATCAAAAACATGCTTGTTTCGCCTGATTCAGCAAGATTTGTGATTGTGCAACCTAACAGCACCCCGCCACGCACGCCGATACACCTGTGTGTGATCGGCTCATCATCGTGAGAGTGGGCGGATTTGTTTTCTGGTTGATTTTGAATGTATTCGGCACTTACTGCATACGGAGAGGGAAAAACGCCAATAACATGACTAATCGATAAGCTTGCCGATTTCACATAATCGTCGCTTACTGCATGAGGCCCTAAGAGTGCGACTACCTCTCCATGTTTTCTTATTATTGTAATATTAATATTCAGTTTTGGATGACAACACAATATTTGCTCCACCGCAAACGGTTTATAATATTTTTTGTTCTATAGCGCTGACTGTGTATACAGCGCGGTACATAGAATTTGTTGCAGACAATGTAGAGCTTGCAATCCATGTTTTTGGTGCCTGAAGCACAGGGAGATAAAGTGACTTACCCAAGTTCACAAGGAGCAGTGCCATTACTCACTGAGCCACACCCTTCAGCCCAGCTTGGGGCCGAATTGTTGGAAAGCATATTATTTATACACTATAGACATACGTTACCGTTCCAAGGTCTGGTAAAGCAAGAGACAGCACTCAATTGCAGAAAACTTCACAAAGTGTATTGGTGAAATTAGTGGTACATCAAGAAACCCAACGTTTCGGTCCCCCAAAATGGGACCTTCCTCAGGGAATATATATACACATACACACACACATTCCCAGTAAGCTCAAACTCCAAAACCCACCACATCGGGTATATATATATATATATATATATATATATATATATATATATATATATATATATATATATATACGCAAATATAACTGTATGCTCATCTGCATGTCTTAGGCAGGTCTGCAACCCCGTATATATATATATATATATATATATATATATATATATATATATATATATATATTAGTGTCAAAAGGAGTGCTACTGAGCGTGGCAAATGTATACAATAAAAGACAGGGGTGCCCAATGCTACATCCAATTGACAAAACATATATGGTAATAAGTATAAAGTACAAATACTTCAATAATAATATTTTCTTGGTTATTTAGTTAAACCCTTTGGTCAAAGCGTCATAAGTCTGCATACCAACGACAAGGTGTAACCAAATTTGCAGGTCCTAACACTACACTGTGAACCTTTCCTTTTACCTCTGTATGTGGGGAAACAACCTCAGTGGGTCTTGTCCATACAGCAAAATGAGAGAACCTCCCAAGTTAAAAAGGTGGGTAGGGGTGAGCTCTGGGAGGACGTTGGGAGCTCAGAGGGAGCTCCGTTGCGCTGAAGGCTTCGTGGCGCACCCAACTAGCGGGGGCCGCCATGACAGGCGCACATGCGCAGTAGGGGTTCGGACATCCCGGCGGGGATCAGAGAGCTTGCGCATGCGCAGACAGTGTAGAGTAGCACCGGCCCTCCACCATAGGGCTCCGCGGGGACTACAAGCCCCAGCATGCACAGGGGCAGTTGGTCAGGTGCAGGGAACCAGCCAATAGGGCTGCAGCAATCCCCTGCTCCCTGATATTGTTACTTTTCGCGCGCTGGGACCAAGTCAGTCGGTGCTAGGACAAGGACAGGAGGTAGGTACAGGGGTCTGTGACCCTCTGCACTAGGCCAGATCCCCCCCTAGGCCCCGACTCATGCACTAAGATTGTGGCTGCTACAGGGACAGGCCCTTAGGAAGGGATCCTGCCCTATTAGCTTCTTGATAAGCCGGGGACACAGTTGCAAGCTGCGCGGTCCTGACTAGTGTGGTCTGGGAACAGATCACCAGAGCAAGAGAGAGAGACTATCTGCGTTTGGGATCACTCTGCGGGATACCACCCCACGTGGAGGCGGACCCGTCGCGGAGGACATCGCTGGATCGGCGGATCCCCCTGTTGTCTATTCAGCACGCCCGGGTGCTGGAGCACCGAGCAGGTACCTATATCTAAAGTGCACCAACAGTATACACACACCAGTGGCAGCGCTGACCACATATAAGGGTGGAGCTGTTATCCTTGTAGATACCAGGGTTGTTGGGTGCCCAAGGGCCCCTCAGGTACGGTGGACACGGTGTGGGTTACACGGTGGTGGGATAAGGCCCTGCGAGGCGAAGGGGTAGCTGTAACCAGTAGAGTTATTATCCGGTTATCACTGTTTACTATATGTTCTGCAGTAAAAGCTTATTATTATCATCACATACTGTGTGTGTATATCAGGGTTGTGGTTCCTGTGAGGGGCTACTCTCACTACGTTGGGATCCCGCTGTACCAAGTTGTATTACTGTATCAACCCGGGCTCCCAGCAGCAGAGGTTTGGGACCCTTGCGAGCCAACAGGTAAAGTCAACACCTGTAGACTCCTTACCCCAGGGGGAAAGAGGGCTACATACATACATACATATATATATATATATATATATAATAGTGTCCCCCCCCCCTCCCCCCAATCGCAGATCGAGGCCATTACTGGGTGTTTGTGGTGCATACCTGCTGGTAACAGGAGGGCCGAGTCATCCGCAGTAACTTTTGAGACTTCAGGAACACCCTTCTGGGGTCCATACCCCACGATATACTTAGCAGTGCAGCGCCTCTATCTGCCGTAGGCTCCAGGGATATGGAGGCGATCTACCACTGTAGAATCGTAACTCTCCCCCCAGTTAGATCACATACCAGGCAGTAGGTATATTGCAAAACAGGAACAGGTTTATTACTACTCTTAGTGCAGTACGGTACAGGTACTCAGCAGTCACCTGCCGGATTACAGTCTTGTATATCAGCACTCAGGTATAACCGTAGATAGTCCCTGGACCGTCACTATGGGCCTAGAGCACCCGCAGCCGTCCTAGCTCTTCCCCACCTCCCTTGCGGAGGCAGAGATATAGTCACTCTACTCCTGCCCGGAGGGGGATATATATATATATATATATATATATAT
This sequence comes from Ascaphus truei, assembly GCF_040206685.1. NCBI lineage: Eukaryota > Metazoa > Chordata > Amphibia > Anura > Ascaphidae > Ascaphus > Ascaphus truei. The sequence continues at coordinate 128,265,668 of NC_134487.1, forward strand.
ATATAATCAAAAAATAAATAGATGATACCGTTCTGTGGCTAACGAAATGCTTTTATTTGTGCGAGCTTTCGAGATACACTGATCTCTTCTTCCGGCGATGTTACAATGAATGAAGCAAGGATAACTTAAAAACAGTGTCTCTTGGAATGTTATCTGTGCTTGTCCTTCCCCCGGTGTGGATGTGTTTTATGGCTAGAGATGTCAAAGGGTAACTGAAAGCAAGTGAAGAAAGAGTGTGTATGTGTATCAGTGTGAATAAAAATGAATGGAGAGCCCACAGTATAAACAGTGCTCTACACAAGGTGTGTGTGGAGTGAGAGGGATATAAATGGTGTGGGTGGGTGTGGAAATGTGAGAGTTTGTAGCACAACTAAAAGTGTGTGTAGATACTATGTGGTCCCTATTGGTGTATATGGATGGAAAAATAAGGAGTGTTAGTATGTGTGAGAGACAGCTGTGTGTGCATACATATAGCACAGTATGTACAGACATGGCCTTTAGCGCTCATGGGAAGAGAGTTCGCTAGTGTCAGTAATGACTCATAAAATTTCGAAACCCAAAAATCTACTCGCCCAACCAAAAAATCTACTCGCCACCTAGTCCCGCCCCCAACCCCGCCCCTAGTCCCGCCCCCAACCCCGCCCCTAGTCCCGCCCCCAACCCCGCTTTAAAATAAAATATATAATTAAAATACATTTAATAAATTCCTAGTCAGAACAACATTCGTTTTTGACAAATGTATTTAGTGTATGTGTGTGTGTGTGTGTGTGTGTGTGTGTGTGTGTGTGTGTGTGTGTGTGTGTGTGTGTGTGTGTCGGATCTAGAAATAAAAGCCAGGTGTGAATGACTAGTTTCCTGAACCCCTTAACCAGTGTCTGGACGCCTCACTTCCCAATATCTAAAGCAGTAATCCCGCCTGGGATCTTACCTGATCCGCAGTCCCTCAATGTCCAGGTACCTCATTCCCGCAATGTTATACATTGGAGGGGATGTGTTCCCTACCTGTCTTCTGGGTTAGGGGGGATTCCGATGTCTTCCGTGTGACGCTTGAGTCAGATCTGGAAGAAAGCAGTATAGGTTATTTCTGTGTAGGTATAGGGTAGTTAAGATATATAGGTTAAATAAGAGATTCAGATCCAGAGTGTGAGACAGAGAGAGTGTGGGTGAGAGACAGAGAGAGGGTGAGAGAGAGAGACAGAGAGAGGGTGAGAGAGAGGGTGAGAGAGAGACAGAGAGAGGGTGAGAGAGAGACAGAGAGAGGGTGAGAGAGAGACAGAGGGAGAGAGGCAGAGAGGAGAGAGACAGACAGAGAGGAGAGAGACAGACAGAGAGGAGAGAGACAGACAGAGAGGAGAGACAGACAGGAGAGAGACAGAGGGGAGAGACAGAGGGGTGTGACAGAGAGGGGAGAGACAGAGGGGAGAGACAGGGAGAGACAGAGAGACAGGGAGGGGAGAGAGGGACACACACAAAGAGAGAGACAGAGAGACACAGACAGAGAGAGAGACACACACACACACACAGAGACACACACGCACACAGAGAGAGACACACACGCACACAGAGAGAGACACACACACACAGAGAGACACACACACACAGAGAGACACACACACACACAGAGAGACACACACACACACAGAGAGACACACACACACACACAAAGACACACACACACAGAGAGCGCGACACAGCGAGCGCGATACAGAGAGAGATAGAGTGAGTCACCCAGTCAGTCATCCCTCCCCTCACTCTCAGTGACACTGTGTGTGAGAGAGAGTGATAGAGAGTGTGAGCGTGTGAGTGACAGCGTGTGTGAGTCTGTGACTGTTACTCTCTCACACACACACTCACACTGACTCTCTCTCACACACACACTGACTCTCTCACACACACACTGACACACACACACACACACACACTCTCACACACTCACTCTCACACACTCTCACTCTCACACACTCTCACTCTCACACACTCTCACTCACACTCTCACACCCACACACACTCACACCCTCACACTCACTCACAGACACACACACACCAATGCATACACACACACACACACACACACCAATACACACACACACCAATACACACACACACACCAATGCATACACACACACACACACACACCAATGCAAACACACACATGCATACACACACACACGACAGAGGGAAGAGGAAAGGCAGCGGGACCGTGCACCACCACTGCCCCGCTCGCCACCACCCCCTGTGACCATCTCCAGCCCCACGCGGGACGCCGGGACAGCCCGAGAAGGGGGGGACACCCCCACTGCGATCTGCTGCCCCGCGCGGGACGCCGGGACAGCCCGAGAAGGGGAGGACACCCCCACTGCGATCTGCTGCCCCGCGCGGGACGCCGGGACAGCCCGAGAAGGGGGGACACCCCCACTGCGATCTGCTGCCCCGCGCGGGACAGCCCGAGAAGGGGGGGACACCCCCACTGCGATCTGCTGCCCCGCGCGGGACAGCCCGAGAAGGGGGGGACACCCCCACTGCGATCTGCTGCCCCGCGCGGGACAGCCCGAGAAGGGGGGACACCCCCACTGCGATCTGCAGACCCGCGCGGGACGCCGGGACAGCCCGAGAAGGGGGGACACCCCCACTGCGATCTGCAGACCCGCGCGGGACGCCGGGACAGCCCGAGAAGGGGGGACACCCCCACTGCGATCTGCAGACCCGCGCGGGACAGCCCTAGAAGGGGGGGACACCCCCACTGCGATCTGCAGACCCGCGCGGGACGCCGGGACAGCCCGAGATCGCCAAGTTAAGGGTGAACAGGGAGAGAAGGGGGAACAGGGAGAGAAGGGGGAACAGGGAGAGAAGGGGGAACACCTGCCTCGCGCGGGGAGTAAGGGGGCTTGCAGGGAAGCAGCAGTGGGGCCGCAAGACAGAGGATTGGAGAGTACTTACTTACTCTCCAAGTGCTCCGGCCGGAAAGAATGGCTGTTCGTTGGGGGCGGGCTCATATAGAGCCTGGCCGCGCGCCCACAAAGCCTGGGAGCATGCGCCAATCAGCAGTCAGGTAGGGGAGTTTTTTTTTCAGCTCGAGCAGGGGAAAATTTTAGCGCGAACGGGGGAAATTTAAAAAAAAAACACGTGTGCTGCTTGGGCCAATGTTTACTCGCCTGGGGGTAAAATCCACCCGCCCCGGGCGAGTAAATGTATAGGATTGTATATATATATAATGTAAATATATATAATGCTTTTCCTGGTGTGATTTATTTGGAGGTGTGAGAATTCTGGCGTTTTATTCTGACAAAGACGGACTACTGAATATTTTCACATTAACATTTATGTTATCTTTGGGAGGCGAGTGTCCCTCTAGCCAGAGCCTTTCTGTTTGCACCAGTTTACTTCGGAGTCAGAGATACTCAGAACAAATGTCCCCACTTTCAATACACTGTTTATTTGCGCACCTCCCCTGAATGATACAAGAGCAGGGCGGAGGCGGGGGTCGTGGCGTCAGGTTGATGTTAGCGCGGGGCCCATGGCGCCAGGTTGAGGTTAGCGCGGGGCCCGTGGCGGGCTTCTCCCTCACACAGGATTGCGCCGCCTCAGGCCGCACGCACACGCGCCAACTGCCCCCTGTACGTGGTTTTATTTTTGCACCCGCGTCAATCACTATTACGGGCCGTGCATTGTTTGTGCTCTGCCACAGGGGGCGGGATAAACCACGCCCCTTTCATGGGTTAACCCAATCAACGCCGGAGGAGACCCCGCAAAGGCATTGCGTGAGTCCCCCCTCCGGCGCGGAAGGGGTTAACTGCCATAAGACCTAGTAAGCTCCGCCCCCAGCACCCCGCGCGGAGGGGAGGGGCGTTCCACTTCCGGAAACACGTGACGTCACCACCTGGGCGATACCATTCGGGCTGCTGTTGTTTTTTTTTATGTTTTCGTCGAAGTTGTGGGGCAGTTTGAGGTAGAAACAGGTTCGCGAGCAGTCACAGGGACCAGTGACACAGGGACAGCGCTAGGGCGAGAGGAGAGGGCTGGAGCTTGTTTGTAACGTTAACTGGGTGTTTGGCTTGAGATACGCCACCCCCTCCTGAGCGATCAGCTGTGAGACCGACCCGAGAGCTGCTGCTCCTGCACAACAACAACAACATCAGAGAAGAACTAGGACAGGAGAAGAGCCCGAGCTACATATACTGTACAGAGATATATATACACCACACTGCAAGAGCCCGAGCTACATATACAGGGACATATACACCACACTGCAAGAGCCCGAGCTGCATATACATCTATATACAGGGATATATACACCACACTGCAAGAGCCCGAGCTACATATACAGGGATATATACACCACACTGCAAGAGCCCGAGCTGCATATACATCTATATACAGGGATATATACCACACTGCACGAACCTGAGCTATATACAGGGATATATACCACACTGCACGAACTTGAGCTATATACTCACACATACAAATAATACGCAGGGAAATGCTGGCGAGCACGAAGTGAATCTGAGCTGCACATATAAGAATACATCAGAGCCTACGATATTAATACGCCTGTGTTGTGTGGAAAGTAGAAAGAAACGAATCCTGAGCTAGAGATTTTCAAGGAAACCCCGGAGTGCAAGCAGTAACCCTGAGATTAACCCAAGTACCACATCAGAGGCCTCTGTAACAAAAACATATCCGGGATTAAAGAGACATTAAGCCCTGCAGCAAACCCGAACAACACAAAGAGGACGTCAGAAATCAACTCCACAAAACGCCCGAACCCCGTGGGTGCCCCTAACTACAATAAAACATCGGAGAACCCCCACACATCTGATCTTCATCCCAGAAATTATCATCTGAGTAACCCCATTGTAGACACACTCGTCTGATCAGCCACAGAAACAAAGCAGCTGAGCGCTGTATTGGCATCCTGATTTGGAGCAGCATAACATCCCGGCTGAGAGCCTGCCACGCTTTGTTTCCATGTCCACAGCTGAGCAACAAGCACAACATCTGCTCTAACAGCAGCCTATATGTCCACAGCCTGATCTGAAGCAGCCTATATGTCCATATCCTGATCTGAAGCAGCCTATATGTCCACATCCTGATCTGAAGCAGCCTATATGTCCATATCCTGATCTGAAGCAGCCTATATGTCCATATCCTGATCTGAAGCAGCCTATATGTACATATCCTGATCTGAAGCAGCCTATATGTCCATAGCCTGATCTGAAGCAGCTTGGCGGAACATCTCTCCCTGCGTGTGGATGAACTGAGTTTCTCAGCTGAATCCATACAAGGAAAGGTAACTTACGATGGTATTCTCCTCTTCCTTACCGAGTTATTCCCAATGCTGTGTCCATCACTGCAGTAAAGAGCTGCTACACATTGTTATTATTGTTTATTTGTAAAACCCAACATTTTCCGCAGCGCGGTACAGAGTTATGTATATTACAGAAACAGAATGATGTATTTATTTTATGCATTGCTTAGTTGTATTATTTAACTTATTGCAGTTATATTGTTGTTTCAAATTGTCATCAGTAGCTTTTGCTATCTGACATTCGTTTTATTTGTTGTTTAGTTATGATTATATATATATATATTTTATAATTGTGTTTTATTGGTTGCTAGACCGTTGTTTTAGGTCCTCTTTGGATTTTACGCAGATTGTTGCCATTTTTCATTGACCCCCGGTGCACGGTGTGCATCCTTCTTATCGTTTTTTGTTGAGTTCGCCCTTGGGAGATCTCGCATAGGAGCTCTTTGGGAGTTTCTCCACGCATCCAGCTGCAAGGGGCACTGACCACACGACTTGCGTCACCAGGCAGCACGAGCGCGGCTTCCTTGTCTCTCTGCATACTGTGCTTTCACTGCAGCCAGGGATTCTGGGAAATGACATGCAAAGGAACACACACATGTCCATTTTAACATGGGTCCCTATAAATGTATTCCTGCCGTATTACACAGCTTCTCAGCTCAGCCTGAGTTTAAGAACTGCATCACCAGTAAACTGCTGACAGCTGTTTCAACCTTTTGGGTCTCTACACCGATCTTGCACCTTGAGATATATATATGTACGTTACCATCCAGCAGAACAGCAAAGAGAGACAGCACTCAGAGGTAAGTCAGCAAAATAATGTATTGAAACAGACACAAAAATCTGGATTTTATTTTGCTGACTTACCTCTGAGTGCTGTCTCTCTTTGCTGTTCTGCTGCCCTGCTGGATGGTAACGTACTCTTTACATTATTGATGGGACTAGCACCAGGCCTTTCTGGATATCTATATTGGAGTGCTTGCTGCTTTTTTTACACACATATATACATACCTACCTGAGGAAGGGTTAATTTTGTATCCTGAAAAGTTTTGCCACTATTTGTCTTTGAATCCCATTAAAATGGTCTGAGCATTCTTTGAACACGAAGAGTGCGACTACCTCTCCATGTTTTCTACTATTGTAATGTTAATATTAAGTTTTGGATGACAAAAAAATATTTGCTCCACCGCAAACGGCTTTATTATGTTTTTTGTTGGTGCATAGCACTGACGGTGTACGCAGCGCTGTACATAGAACAGTCCCTGCCCTGTAGAGCTTACAAACTATTTTTTGTTGCCTGAAGCACATGGAGATAAAGTGACTAACCCAAGGTCACAAGGAGCAGGAGGTAACTTAATATGGTATTCACTTCTTCATTACTGAGTTATTCCCAGTGCTGTGTACATCACTGCAGAAAAGAGCTACTGCACATTGTTATTATTGTTCGTTTATTTGTAAAGCGCCAACATATTCCGCAGCGCGGTACAATGGAGGTACAGGGTTGTGTATATTACATTAACAGAATGGCATACAATTAAGCACAAGCAGATACAGACGGTAATGAGGGCCCTGCTCCTGAGAGCTTACAATCTACAGGGAATAAGGGGCAATGTTGAAACAAAAGGCAAAGTGGTTTTATAGCCAGCAACTCGTTGCAAAACAACTACTCTTTAGGCTACCCTTCACATGGACATTATTTATGTCATGAGGGCTAGCACACCAGGGCCAGATGACACACCGGGTATGTCATGCTAGTTTCCTAGGGGAGATCGCAGAGGGAGCGATATGGAGGTGTAGCCCCTTCTACTTCCATTCCTGGAAGTCCAACGACACTCGGATGCCTCTTGTCTTCCGTCTTCGAAAGGGTTAAGTTCACGCCAAGAGAGTCCAGTTCAGTTTGTGTTGCAGTGTATGACGGAGCTTTGCATCAGTGAGCGGTTTGAGAAGGGGGTAGGAGTTACTGGGCAAACTACTATTATTGTAACCAGGCTGAGGCTTCACCACACTCGTCATCCTTCAAATTATCAGGGACATTTGAAACTATTTTACTATTGCAGGGTGTACTTTTTCACTCTGTAATAGTAAAACAACTTGAAATGTCGCTCTGACTTCTTGAGAGATGATTTGAGTGCCGCCGATTTAATGTTATGGGGTGTTGTCATTCCCACACACGTCAGACCGGCACCATCTATCCACCTCATATACATTATCTCCCAGACTTATCTAAAGGACTGTCCAAACTACTTTTATGCCAGCTCTCCGAGGTGACCTTTTAAGAGTTTCTCATCAGCGTTAAAAGATGCGGCTACCATCTTCTTCACACTTTATGCCAAGGAAAATTGACGCTAGAGAAATGTCTGCAGCGTGAACAAGCAAATGTCAGTAGCTTGATATAGGAGATATCCATGAGGGTATATAACAGAATTAAATGTAATGTATATTGTACACACCAAATACAGGTCAGTGGCATTCCTGCATACAGCAATATAGATTTGCCCGGGTGCAGCTGTAGATAAAGTGAATAAATGATCCAAAATACAGGCACTCGCTGAACATATTTTAAAAATAATGAAAGTAACACTTTAATGAACCTGGCCTCACTTTGCTATCTAAGACTGAGTCGGCCGCGGCTGCACACGCTATGGCTTGCGCGCTACACACCAGAGCACAGCCCTCTATGTGGCAGGCCCCAGTTATTGTGGGCACGCAAAGCGCGATGACGCGATCACTGGAAGGGAAGACGAGGATTTTGTCTTTCCCTGCAGTGACGCGGTCACATGGTTGATTATCTACACAACCATTGGTTGCTAATGTAGACCGCCATGGCTGCGCCCCACCGTCCGTCATGGCCACGCCCCCTGTCATGACCACGCATCCCATTGCTACATTTAGACCGCAGATTGCGGCTTTTACCTGTACACGCGCCGCCAGGCGCTCTGGCGTGCGTGCAGCCGTGGTCACTGGGAACTCAGCCTAAAGCTGCACCCAGGCAAGAGTGCCACTGGGGGTGTGTCTGTGTGTGTCTCTCATATATATGCGCTCTTGATCTCCTAAATCTCCATTATACATGTCTGCAGTGTTGTATGTGTCTAGTTTAATGTGCCCTATTCTAATTTTGAATGTGTCCTGTTATGTCTGTAAATGGCATATGCTGCTGTCTTAACAGCTTGTGAAGCGTTGCCTTGTAAGGTCTGGATAAGGTGACCAGTGTCTCACTTGCAGAGGCTCCGTCTCCCAGCTGGTGCTTGTGTCCTATCCCCTTACAGCCAGTTGAATGACAACAGAAAATCGAGTATTGGTTAGGGGAACGACTGTGTTGTTTTCTTTTTGTCAAATCAAGTCAATTTTATTTCCCTGTAGCGTATTTTTCAGTAGTTTTAACTTGGACTGAAATAGAATAGTTACTTTTTGGTTAGTTTGCAATTGGTTCATTTTTTGAGCCATGGTTTGCCCTAAACTTCATGCTAGTAAAAATCTATACGTTCATAAAGACCTAGATTGTATTGCAAATGGGGCGTCCTCCCTTCACCACTGCTGTACACTTGAAGAAACCTACAAGGTTTCAGTAGCTCTGTACACTCTCATTTCATTTATGAAGAACACCTGTGTTGGTTCGCTAAAATGAATCAACCTGCAACAAATCTGCATTCCAACAGGACAAGAGACTACAGGCCATACCTGGGATTAGGAACAACCAGTGCACTTGTAACTGAGTTGCATTCAGTAGTTGGCATATGAATAGAATGTTTGGTGGTTGCCTTAGAATCGTTGTCTGGCTCAAGGCCATAAGGATACGTTTGACAACCATCGGTCTAACTAATATTTACTAGGCAACCTAATTACCTTTGGGGGTGGGGGAGGGGGCAAGTTTCAGAGCTGATAAAAAGGACGTTGGTTAGAGCGTGATTAGGTGGAATCTCGGTTACTTCTCTCATTAACGACACCAAAAAGTAGGAGAAAAAGATGCCAGTTTCAGGCGCCCCCTCCCCAAAGCTTGATACTCTGCCACAAATTTGTTTTCTGGCTGGCACACATCTAGGTACTAAATGGTAACTTTATACTCTGTTTGTTTTTAAATGATTAGCGCATCTGAAGGACACAATGTCCTGTGGAGGAGATACAGAACGGAGCTAGTAATTACAAAATTACTGTATCTAAATTGTCAGTACCCAATAGAGTATCTAACATCTTGTGGTCAGAGGGTGCTAGGTACTGATGCACTGTTAGTGGCACTAGCGCACTCTGTCCCCCGTTAGAGACGATTCTAAAGCAAAGGGTAAAAATGTATTAGACGCACACAAGCAGCGGTCGGTTAGGCTAGCCAACAGACGCTTACACTTTTTTATTTCCAAAGGTAGACATTTTAAGTCCGTTATTTGAGAATCCCTGTACGATACACTTTATTTTAGCTTAATCATATGTCATATGTAACTACAAATTATATTTTTTCTCGCCCATACTGCATACTTGCAGCCACCGCATATCTGTAACAAAGGGGGACCGAGTGCTTATAAACTGGCATATTTTTCTTCTACTTTTTGGCTTTCAGTATCTATCTCTGCTAAGCATCACTCCCAAAAAATTGTGTGCGCCGAGCATGTGCATTTTAAGTGAAACTTCTTATCTTTTGTCACTGTTTTGTCACAGAAATTGTATTTGTGTTGGAGATGTTTTTAATTAAAAATCAAAATACAATTTCATTGACAAAACGCAATGAAATCTGACTTAGAACGCACGTGCTCGCCCCCCCTCCCTCTGTATTGGCTATTTGCACTAACTGTGAATTCCTTGTGTGTGTGGGTATGGGTGTGCTTGGTCTCGGCTCCGTGTCCACTTGTCCTCTGGTGCTGCTGCCCATACGCTACGCACTGTCGAACTCCAGAGGCCTCTGCACATGCGCGCCGGACACCTCTGCACATGTGCACTGAACGGAATATTCTTCTGCTCATGCGCAACCTCTGCGCATGCGTTGAGGGGGACGTCTTTCGGTATGAATGTGCTCACAGAGCCTCTGCGCGTGCGTTGAAGGGGACACTTGTGCACATGCGTGCTGGATGGGGGAGAAGGGACATCAACGAGAGAGGGCACGCGCAGATCGCCTTGGACGAATGTGGGCATGGAGGTGAATGTTGGTTAGGGCGGCCCGATGGCCTCATCTGCCAGCACTGACGTCACTTCCATAACCTACTTCCGTCTCCTAGAAAGGCGATTTTTGTGCCTGGAAAGAAGTTTCACTTCAAAACATTATTCAAGAGGCAGAGCGAGGGTATCTTTCTGGTTTGTCTACTTCTCTCACTACCAGAAAGTCAACCCATGTATAGCTGTTTGATTCCAATTGGACTTCAACCTCACAGTTATATATTAACTAGATATGTGAAAATATTTTATGCAGGAGGAAATAGCTTCTTATAACCACTTGTCTTTCATTTACAGTCATTGGTTGGCACAGTTCTGCTTTGCTTGTTCCAAAAAGATGAACACCTCGACGAGATCATTCTTGTCACACATTGATTGATTTAAACATTCAAACTTCTCATCCAATTGCTACCAGCACTTCAGCACATCTGTCAGCAGAAGCAGTTAACTGAGGGGTTCTCAACTTCAGTCCTCAAGACCCCCCCCCTAACAGGCCAGATTTTAAGGATATCCCTGCTTTGACACAGGTGGCCCTTGAGCCACCTGTGCTGAGCCAGGGACTGATTGAGCCACTTGTGCTGAAGCAGGGATATCTTGCAAACCTGACCTGTTGGGGGACTGAGTTAACTGTTAACTCATTTATTGCCGCTGAGTCTTAAATTGGTGTGTTCCCTTAAAGGGGGCATTTGGCTCTATATATGGCAATATGAACGGCAACAATCTGACACCAAGGACTGACCAGAAAGTGGGAATCCTGCCCACACAGAGGTTCAGTTTGATTAGACTGCAGATTAGATATTCAGCTAGGTCCCATGTTTAATTAAATTGTAAGGGGAGACTAACGCTCCACAAATCTCACGGTGTAATGCTAATCCTCTTACTGAATGTTGTCTAGTGACTTCAGCAATCCCAGTACAGAAATAGCTTTACCTCATAGAAATAAATTGAGGCTTATAAAGCTGCAGAACTCACTGTGCATTTGTTTAATTTTACCAAAGTAAATACACACAGGTGATTTGATTATTCATTACACTGATTAATAACCCTCTTCCTGCAATGCATTGGACTCCATGAGTGTTATTCCAATGAATGTGCACAAGTGTGTGAATCATTGGAAAAAAATGTGTTTCTCTTTACAGGTTACTCCACACTGTTTATAAAATGCCGTTCAGTAATGAAAAACACTGTGGAAATGAGGACCAGATGAGCGACTCCGACACCTCCCGGCGGTCTGAAAGCATGGCGTCTTCATCCAGCGATAATGAGTCCCCCAGGCAGAGCTTTACCAGTGACTCTTCCAGCAAACAGGCCTCCCCAGTCTGTAAGCTAGTTTTTTGTTTTTCTTTGAAAGATAACGGAGATATTTAATTGCATGTTACATTTGGCATGAACTATTATTATTACACCTACTATTATAGAACCATTCATACTCCATGTTATGGCATCTTAATGTTGGCATGCAATGTATATACAACAGTGGAATGTGCAGATTCTTAATTGCCATCATTGTTTTGGGTTGACACATACACAGACACAGACACGTGGCAACATCCAATGTCATGAAAAATACAGGTTTTTTTTTTTGCCAAAACACAAATCTGACTATAAATGTAAGATCTGCATGACTTTTGCCACAATTGTAAATGGTAAATAGCTATATTTTTTTCACCAGTATGTGAAACGTTTGGTGTAGTATTTTTGATTCGATCTTGTTAGAAATATGACCTTTTTAACTGATCTGCTGTGTACAGTTGTTGAAATTTGTAGAGAATGGATGAAAAAAAATACTTGTCACATTTGTGCTATTTATAACTTGATAAGATAAATAATCTCTACTGTTTTGAGATTAGAACAGGTCACGGATTGTTTTCATTCATTTTTGTCCTTTTATATTTTCCCGGGGACTGGAAATCATTCATGGGGAGGAATAGAAATCAGAACTAACATATCAGAAAAAGGCGTCTGCAACATTAGTTATTAAAAATAAATTAGTGAGGCAGCATCCTGATTTCGAATGCAGGGCCATAATGTTGTTTTTCTATTCTCTCACTCCCCCCCCCCCCCCACCCCCACCTACATCTTACAGCGAGTCCTCCAAAAATGGCGACTTTTGATGAAATGATGGCGACCACAAGGAACATGTGTAATTTAAAGTTGGCCCATGAAATTGTTGCAAATGAAAACTTCCACCTGGATCACATAGATCCTCCTAAAAACAGGTACGGTTGTTTTTAATAATGTTCTATTCCAAGCACTGCAATGGGCATTTGTAACATCATATGACCTCTCTAAACAGTTTTACAACAGATTACATTAGTTGGGGAAGTGCACGGCAGAAGCAATTTGCCAGGTACTGACGTTTTCAAGAGCAATTCCAATAAGCAATTGGTCATGTAACAGCTTTGATACATTGTAATCTTTTATATATTTATTTATATATTTTATATCTGTATGTTAGTGTTTTAAAATGAGGCGATACTTACCCTTTTTATACTTCAATATATTCTATATATACTACACTGAGTGGTTGTGCGTTCTTTTTCTTTTCTTTTTCAGCCTCTCTTAAAATTAGTCCCAGAAGCCTAGGTGTGAGTAATACAAACACTGCATGTACATTATATATTTTGTTTTGGTCTCATGCCTAATGAAGAAATTCTAAAATTGCGGTGGTTAAGGCATCTTTCTCTACAGCGTAAATCTGCTGTAGGATTTCATAATAAGGTCTTGGAAGAGGGTGTAAAAGGGACAATGCTGAGATAAGAAGCAACTCTACAGGCAGGGCCAGCTGGGATGTTTGCAGAGCCAGGCGCAGTGACCTGTGTGTGACCTTGGCTCTTACCTTCTCCGGCGGCATCTCATCTCCTCCCGGCATCTCCCCCTGTATGTATGGTCGTGTCATTATGGCTCTGTTGCCTTGACAATGGGGTATCGTGCTGCGTCACGTTATGGCAATGTGTTGCCACATGGTACCATGGCAACGTGACGCCACATGGTACCATGACGTCCCGTTGTGATGGCAACGCGACGCCATTTGACGTTGCGGAGCCATAATGATGGGGGGAATGCCGGGAGAAGGTAAGAGAGTTAGAGGCCCCGCACTCTCCTGCCGGCAATCCGTTTAATTGTTCTGGGGGAGAGTGGTGGGGCCTCTGTAATCGTGGGGCTCGGTGCAGTGGCACTGACTACATGGCATGGATGCTATGCCTGACCAGGACTATTTTGATACTAAATCAGTCAGGGTAGCATGGGGTGTAATGACCGAAATAATGAACACTGTACATTATGTAATATGATGCTTTTATCAAATGTCCTTGTTTTGTTGTATAGTAAATAGAAATATCGTGGTTCTGGAAATAAATATTTGCTAAAATGTTAATAGTGTATAAGAAACAGCACTCCTACGTTTATAATGAAATATAAATAAAGCTTAACGTGGGTGCAGGGGAAAAACATCAGTTGGCCATCATAACGGAAGAAAATATTAATGCCCACACCTCGTGCACAATTTCTAGTTAAGCATTTCAACTGGAAATTGAATTCCTATCTTATTTGTTATTAACTATGTTACTAATTTTAAGGTCCAGTTGACCTGTTCTGTCATCTGTCCTGCTTCCAGACCAGATTTATCACTCCCATCATCGTGTGTCTCATTATATTGTCTTGAAGTCAACAAATACTTCATTTGCTGCACCATTGCATTCCATGCAATTATTTCTAATTCAGTCACACAGATTTACTGCCTGAGCGATGTTACTACACAATGAACATGCCTTAATTTAACTAATTATGAATTGCAATGTTAAAGAAGTTAATACAATGTTAAAATACCACCTGAATTATTTATTGATAAAAAAAAAGTGACACACTGTGTGCTCTCTTCCATGTCATTACCCAGCATCCCTTGCTGCAGTGGAAGCATTGTATGCTAAGCGTTGCGGGCCTGTCTGAGATATGTGAATGTGCTCACAAGTGATATTTGTATTTGCTATTTATATGTTAAGCGCTAGAGCAGGGGTGCGCAAACTTCTTCAGCTGTACCCCCCTCCCCGGGAGCCGCAGCGGTCGCGCGCCCCCCACCCTCTCCAATGACTAGGCGTCAAATGACGTCGCGGGTAATGTGATGTCGCCTGACCCCGCCGCGTCATTTAATGCTGCATTGCCATGGCGACGTGTTGCCGGAGAGCAGGCAAGGGAGTTGCAGAGGCGCCCCCCAGTTTGCGCTCCGCTGCACTTGAGTATGTGTTAAACATACAACATACTGGAAGAGAGTTTAACAAGTTGAGCCAATTCTGCTTTACTAGTATTTTTGGGGGGTTAATCAGTATCATACCCAGTTTATAACCAAACTACATTTTTGTAATATATCAAGTACAATGCAGTCTGTAATAGTTTACAGGTCTACATACCACTAAAACATGTAGAAAGGCACGCTGTAGTACCTTAGAGACCTGTTTTGTAGCACAGATCTTCATGAGAAAGTAGAGGAAGAGCACATGTTCCACGTCTGAAGATAGACTTTTCCCTGTTCTACATTGTGATTGTTTGCGATGATTTTCATTCTGTGGTATGCAAAAGCGAGAACGATAACGCATTATCACTGAAGTATTCCACCAAATTGGTTAAAGAGGAGAGCAGGCCAGAATTACGTGACACGCTACATTTGTTGTTTTATACATCGGGATACATTACTGATCTATTTCTATTTCCGTCTGTCTAACAGCTTAGAAGGCAGAGTTAAGCAAATTGTTCATAAAGCATTTTGGGATTGTTTGGAGTCGGAACTTAATGAAGATCCTCCCCAATATGAACACGCTATAAAACTTTTTGACGAAATTAAAGAGGTAAATGTCATGGTTTTTACAGCATCATTATTGAATTTTCAGGCAAAAATTAATTTGACTAAGAATGTTATGTATTGTATATCTTTATTTATATAGCGCCATTAATGTACAAAGCGCTTCACAGTACAAATGCAATATAATAAAATGTAATAAAATATCAACACTTTCCTCCAACAATTTCCCTCTGTGCATTTTTCCTTTTTGTCTATAACTGTCTCCATGTCTCTGTCTCTCTCTGGTTCTCTGCCCCCCATAACTCAGCGTCAGATTGTTTAAAGTAAATCTGTACAGCGGGTGTGGAGCAGCCGTTTCAGAGTAAATCTTCTGTGCCAATTGCTCGGTTCAACAGCTAAAAAAATATTTGCCCATTTATGTTGAAAACTCCTCGAATTATGTAAAGGAATTTTGACATACACGGGTCTTTATCTCTTTCCACCTATTCTTCAGAGTCCATTAAATATCCAAGAGCATTGTTTAACGTCGGACATTTGTTTCTTTTAAATGTAGACCTTCTTCATGTAATTTCTTTTAAATAACTTGTGTTCTAGATCTTGCTTTCCTTCTTGACTCCTGGTACAAACAGACTGCGGACCCAAATATGTGAAGTCTTAGATGCAGACTTCATCAGACAGCAAGCCGAACATAATGCGGTTGATATCCCAAAACTTGGAAGTTACGTTATTAATATAATGGGAAAGTTATGTGCTCCCATCAGAGATGAAGATGTTAAAAACTTGAAAGCAAGTGGTAACATTGTGCAGATGTTACGGTTAGTAGGCCTTATTTTATTTATTCTTTCTCCACTAAAAAATGGCACAACAATGGGGAAGGGGAAAGGGGTAGAAACCCTCGCATCAGCCTCTAACCAAAAAGAATCGACAACGGTGCAATAAAGGGAAGGAGCAGAATTGTAACAAATAAACAAAAGACACCCTGTGGGCAGCACTCGTTGTTTGCAAATATGAATTGACTAAATATGAATAACTAAAGTTACAGTATTGTATATATTTTTGTCTGTTTTTTGTATTTTGTCACCACAGTCAGTTGTCCATTCTTTCCACAATTTTGACATTTATTTTAAATTATACTATTAAAGCATTTTAATTTTAAATCTATCACCAATTCATATTTGCATACAACGAGTGCTGCCCACAGGGTGTCTTTTGTTTATTTGTTACAATTCCACTAAAAAATGGCACATGAAGTGCAAAATAATAAAGACTGGTGTGATTTACCTATAAAATCTTCATAGATAAGTTTAATACCGTGTACCACATGTTAAAAATATAAATGAGATCTTTTATAACATCTCAACACAGCATAAAGTTTCTAGTAATGCATTAGAGCTGTGGTACCCAATCGCTTTTACATTGTGTACCCCAGCTAGAATTTTATTTTTCTTCGAAACCCTAATTAAAAAAATCTCATTGCCTACTCATCAGATTATTACTAACAAAACTGTTTCACCTATCCCCGGCAGTATGGTGTCCTGAGCTTATGGTGAGAACACAAGCTTACTAAAGCCGCTCAATGTATGCAGACAGCATGTGTGGCATTGCTTTCTATCACTGCGGGAGCTTCCAAAGTCACGCTCTACAATGCCTTGCCGCTGTGAATGCAAAGCATTGTGGGGACCGACTTTTGAAGCTCCTGCTGTAATGAATAGCTATGCCAACCATGCTGAGGTGCAGTTTGGGGCCTTATGAAGTGCCCAGTACCCACATGGGCTTAGGAACCCACAGACTGCCTGTGATCCACAATTACATATATTTTTGGTGAACACCGCTTAGTAAATAAGGCCTAAAGTGAAGCAGTTCCCAATTTGCCATATAGTGTTCATGTATGTGGTTCCGCTCCTAAGTGCAGCATTTACATGCCTCAACTAACTAAAATATTCATGAGTCTGAAGGTCACTGAAAGACAACATGCAGAGTTATTAATAGCATATCTGTCAACAGTTTATAAAGGGGGTTGCATAATTGTTGCTGGTGTATTTTTGTCTCTTGTAAATGTATTCTCCATGTGCCATTCATATTTATATAATATTGCAAGTGTTCATAGTACCTTAGGCTGAGGGATAATAAAGGAAAGACTAGGCCTTTAGCTAAACAGATTGCAATCGGTCACCTAATGTGTTTGGTACCAAACATTAAAATGAATTACTCAAGGTTACACAGACTGTGCCTGGGTTTGTCGCTATGGTTTCCCACTTTATAATCTAGTGCTTTCTCCAAGAAAATTCACTAGATTTAAACTAACCAATTGCCTTTCTATGCAATTCCCATTTACACGTTTTCTTGGCCTTCTCCAGGGATGTTTTCCATGTTTTGGATCTCATGAAAATGGATATGGTCAATTACACTATCCAGAACATTAGACCACAGCTTCAGCGCCAGTTAGTAGAATATGAAAGAGTAAAGTTTCAAGAAATTCTTGACAAAACACCAGGTAAGTGACAACTTTCCTGTATGGCTTTAAGATGCCTAGTCAACCTTGAAACAATACAGGAAATGGTGTTGCCAGTGTTTAGGGTGGGTAAACTTCTCTTTCTTTGCTGTACCAAAAGGGAGGTATGTATGATATTCATTTATCAAGGGGTTGGGGGGAGGGGGGGCATTTTGGGCTCCCTCTGCCCTGTCCATTCTCCTATTTACCTATCGTGGTTACCTAAGACTTTGCAGGGAGTGTATACAATTATCAGTTAGCCTATTCATTGGGTAATGTACCACGTAAAAGATGGCACTGGGGGTCTATTGCAATCCCTCTCAGTAAAGTTCTAGAGTAGGAAACCTGACGTTAAGCTGTCATTGACATGACCTATGACCCAAACTTCATTGCTCTTAGATGCACTAAATCAAACAACTGAGTGGATTAAAGAATCTCTTGGAGATGCGCTAGAAGCAAGGTCTCATGAAAACCCATCTGGTGCTAATGGTGTTTTGATGGATAATCTCAGTCCTACAATGGTGCTGAACAATGGTTTCCTGAAACTTCTGCAAATGGAATATCAAAATGTTGTACCAGAGGTAATACAAAAAGATAAACACATTAACTGTATGAAATGTCTTTTTTATTTGTATTTATTTTTTGGTGGATCCTTGTTATAACTGTGTGTGTGTGTGTGTGTGTGTGTGTGTGTGTTATTATTTAAGTGTGTATCATTTTGATAATGAATCTTGCTTTAAATGTGATGTTCAGAATCCATACTGGACCATGTTAAGTGCCAGAAATTCTCATTCACCTAAATATGAAAATGTAATAAACTGTTTGTATGGTAAAATAATGATGCACTATATTGGTAATGTTTAATATTATTATTATTATTTTTTAAATCAGGACTGGAGATTTCCCAAAGCTAGAAATATTAAAAACATGTAAAAATGTTATGTTCCGGTAAAATGAAAATAAAATCAAAGGTGTCCCCTGAAGTCGATCAATATGAAGCTGGTATGTCATGCTCTGACATTGCAGCTTCCTATTGGCCCATGGAATTGAGGCTTGGATGGCAGCTATGTTGATTTCCCAAAGTGATCAGGAATGCTGGAACATAAAAAGGCAAATACTGTATCTAGGGAACACACTAAAAAAAATTGGAACCAAAAAAAATAAGGAAGATTGCATCATATGGGGATATTATGTTGTGCCAGTTTAATGTTCATTTTATACATTAGTACTTTTAAATCAGCAAGCCCCCTACGGGATGGAATCATGGGGTCCGACAAGCCGAACTGCGCAATTTTCGTCTCCAGGGACCTCACACCCCTCCCCATCCTCCC
Source organism: Ascaphus truei (assembly GCF_040206685.1). NCBI lineage: Eukaryota > Metazoa > Chordata > Amphibia > Anura > Ascaphidae > Ascaphus > Ascaphus truei. Next base: position 128,284,726 of record NC_134487.1, read on the forward strand.
GAGATATTTACGGGTGAAGTTAAATCCCTATTCACATCATTGGTTGCAGCTTCTAATTGGACGGCCATTTAAATCCCCTTTAACAACCAGGAAATAAAAATTGCTGGTAACTTCACCAGTAAGTAACTCTGGAACCTGTGGGTCCCCAGGGCTGGAAACGGCGCATTGCAGGAGGACTCGCCGATTTCAATCCTATTAAAAAAAAAAAAAAAAAACTTGAAGTGGCAATTCTTCCCCTCCCCCCACCCCCCAAATAGTCTGTACATCCATATGTTTTTATTTACTTATTTACTTTTCATTTGACGATTTCTTTTTCTGCTCTCTCTTTTTTTTTTTTAGACCCTAGTTACGGATGAGTTGCGTATTCAACAGTTAAAGCACAAACTGTATCAAGTAAAACTTACAGCCTGCGTGTGCCTCATTATTCAGAACACGATGGGGTCTGTTTGCACAACAGGGTTTACTGACAAAATAAAAGAAGTGACCGCTATTCTTCTCGATGGCATGAACAGCAAGTAAGGTGTCATTTTAGATTCAAACTAGTACATTTTAGATTTTGTTAATCTCTTCGCTGCCAGATAGTTCTGTAGCACAATATAGTCCCCTCTGGCATTGAGGGGTTTATGGAATAATGAATAACATAAATAAAATACTAACCCAAGAATGTCACTGTCAGTTTAGAGTACCCATTTTAGTAATAATGACGTATTTTAGCCCCAGCCTACATACAAACACAATAAACACTGTTGCATCTATGTACCATACCGATGAAATGACTTGCATCGTGGAAACCAGTTTTACTATTGCATTTGTACAGTGACGTTCTTGTTGAGGGCAAATAGTGCTGGAGCCCTAAGCTATTGAAAATCTATACATAATGTATTATAATATTACAGATTAAAAACGAGGCAGAAAACGTACTTGCTACCAAGTCACTATGCGCACCATTCCTAGTCCTTCCTACTTAAAAAGGGAAGTGGTTCCTTTGAACTCCACTAGAAATGTCTCGTTTCTGTTCCATTCATTGGTTTCCACAAGCAGTATTTTTCTCTGTGCTTCGTGGGGGACAATCACTGGCCTTCTGTATGGGTCATCGTACCACGTTTACGCATGAACTGCCTATCGGAGGTTAGTGAATCCCGGGGGAAAGTGTCTACTTTGCAATCACATTTCCCCACACGGTTTGAAAAGATGAAACCAACTATTGACATACTTAATTTTTTTTTTTTTTCCCCTCATGTTTTAATTTTATCATGACAAGCTATTCCAATTCAAGTTGGTGTGTGTTATGTTTTCAGAACATTTAATTTGAAAGAGACTCTCCATGCCCTGAGTATGAAGATCTGTTTTGAGATCAACAAATCGCTGACGGAAAGAGGTTTATCCGCACTCAGCGCGGAGACGCAAGATAACTTCGTCGGACAAATCTGCAACATTATGGAAAAAGACCATCCTATTAACAACCTGATTGGTAAGAATAAAACCTTTTTTTTATTTTTGCAGGATTTTAAATATTATGCATTAAAGACAAATTGTGAATAATGTATTGATCACGGAACAATGTTGAAATATATGGCTAGATTCAGAGCTGTTGAAATATTCCGAACTTTCCTTTTGTGCCAAGTTCAGATTATGCATCACCAGGGTGTTGGACTATACAAAATCATTGTATGCATACATCATTAAATCGGCAATTTCCCCTCCCCTGAAGCCCATATCCCATTAACTCAAATAATGTCAATACCTGCCCTTTTTTTTTTTTTTTTTTTAAGTGTTTAAAAAAACATGATTCCACTAATTTCTAACTTCTGATGTTACCATGGTAATATTTAAACTGCTCTGGGAAAGCTCAATTTTAATCTCCTGGATAGGATACTTTTTATTTCAAAAGCTTATGCCTCCTGATCGCAATTGCTAAATAAAAGCCATGTTGAAAAGGGCAAGAATAGATCTCCGGGAAAAAAAATGTATGTATGTATACTTTAAGTTGCAATTGTAGGCTAGCAGAGAGAACCACAATCTTGTTAGAAGTATTTATATGTATGTATAGCCCTTGATTACCTTTATTGAAAACTAATTACTTAAGCTGCCAATCGATTCTTTCTCCCATGATCGATCAGCAAAGATCTTGCTTCCCAGGGTTGACTAAATTGCCGTCTTTCAGTTTCAATCAATCCTTCAGTCAGTGTAACTCAGCAGCTATCCTTCTAATATAAGCAACGCATCCTTATATTACTATGGCAACATTATATCTATTGTTCCAGTTTGCAGCTCAAACTGCTGGGAACAGTGTAACACTTTCCCGTTAGTGATCATTTGTTGCCATAGACCTTGCACTGCTGGGGGAGTGGGCTTAAAGCTGCAATTGATTGGCGAAATTTGGTGACATAATTAGTGAAGGGATCTGTTTTTCTTCTGCTTCCGTCTCTCAGTGGAAGCTCATGAATATTCATGAGCACTCCTGCACTGACATGTGCTAGAGGGAGGGCAGGGCTGACAAAGGGGTGTGCCAGGGCTTGTGACAGGACATGAAGGGGCAGTGCCTTAGCAAATGGCTGTTAAAATAGAATACAAGAAAATTGGTCTTTCAAAGTTGTTTTTTTAAAAACAGAAAATGCTAAAAGTATTTTTTCTTACTACAGAACTGATTTATTAAAAAAAACACACATGCAGGATATTGACTGAACTGCAGCTTTAAAGCCTGCTATAGAAATCAAAGGATGTTAAGTTATTTATTTAAGAGTTGAATAATAAATAAAATGTAAAAAGTAGTCATTCTTATCTAATACTATAGACCTAATTTGTAAAAAAAAAAACAGGAGGCTATTGCTTGGATTGCTTTTTTTAAGGTCTGTGCACTGGTGACTTGCAACTGCTGCACTGATGGTAGTTCTGGGTTAAGTGTCTTGGTAGAAAAGAAGATCCTGGCACTCAGGCTTAGCAAAGAAGGACATTTATTCACAGCCAAAAAGTCCAACGTTTCAACTGCACATGCAGTCTTTCTCAAGGTGAGGGCTATGTGATATCCCTCACCTTGAGAAAGACATCGCATAGCCCTCACCTTGAGAAAGACATCGCATAGCCCTCACCTTGAGAAAGACATCGCATAGCCCTCACCTTGAGAAAGACATCGCATAGCCCTCACCTTGAGAAAGACACCGCATAGCCCTCACCTTGAGAAAGACATCGCATAGCCCTCACCTTGAGAAAGACATCGCATAGCCCTCACCTTGAGAAAGACACCGCATAGCCCTCACCTTGAGAAAGACACCGCATAGCCCTCACCTTGAGAAAGACATCGCCTAGCCCTCACCTTGAGAAAGACATCGCATAGCCCTCACCTTGAGAAAGACATCGCATAGCCCTCACCTTGAGAAAGACACCGCATAGCCCTCACCTTGAGAAAAGACATCATCGCATAGCCCTCACCTTGAGAAAGACACCGCATAGCCCTCACCTTGAGAAAGACATCGCATAGCCCTCACCTTGAGAAAGACACCGCATAGCCCTCACCTTGAGAAAGACACCGCATAGCCCTCACCTTGAGAAAGACACCGCATAGCCCTCACCTTGAGAAAGACACCGCATAGCCCTCACCTTGAGAAAGACACCGCATAGCCCTCACCTTGAGAAAGACATCGCATAGCCCTCACCTTGAGAAAGACATCGCATAGCCCTCACCTTGAGAAAGACATCGCATAGCCCTCACCTTGAGAAAGACATTGCATAGCCCTCACCTTGAGAAAGACATCGCATAGCCCTCACCTTGAGAAAGACATCGCATAGCCCTCACCTTGAGAAAGACATCGCATAGCCCTCACCTTGAGAAAGACATCGCATAGCCCTCACCTTGAGAAAGACATCGCATAGCCCTCACCTTGAGAAAGACACCGCATAGCCCTCACCTTGAGAAAGACACCGCATAGCCCTCACCTTGAGAAAGACATCGCATAGCCCTCACCTTGAGAAAGACATCGCATAGCCCTCACCTTGAGAAAGACACCGCATAGCCCTCACCTTGAGAAAGACATCGCATAGCCCTCACCTTGAGAAAGACATCGCATAGCCCTCACCTTGAGAAAGACATCGCATAGCCCTCACCTTGAGAAAGACATCGCATAGCCCTCACCTTGAGAAAGACACCGCATAGCCCTCACCTTGAGAAAGACACCGCATAGCCCTCACCTTGAGAAAGACATCGCATAGCCCTCACCTTGAGAAAGACACCGCATAGCCCTCACCTTGAGAAAGACATCGCATAGCCCTCACCTTGAGAAAGACATCGCATAGCCCTCACCTTGAGAAAGACATCGCATAGCCCTCACCTTGAGAAAGACACCGCATAGCCCTCACCTTGAGAAAGACATCGCATAGCCCTCACCTTGAGAAAGACATCGCATAGCCCTCACCTTGAGAAAGACATCGCATAGCCCTCACCTTGAGAAAGACATCGCATAGCCCTCACCTTGAGAAAGACATCGCATAGCCCTCACCTTGAGAAAGACATCGCATAGCCCTCACCTTGAGAAAGACATCGCATAGCCCTCACCTTGAGAAAGACATCGCATAGCCCTCACCTTGAGAAAGACATCGCATAGCCCTCACCTTGAGAAAGACACCGCATAGCCCTCACCTTGAGAAAGACACCGCATAGCCCTCACCTTGAGAAAGACATCGCATAGCCCTCACCTTGAGAAAGACACCGCATAGCCCTCACCTTGAGAAAGACACCGCATAGCCCTCACCTTGAGAAAGACACCGCATAGCCCTCACCTTGAGAAAGACACCGCATAGCCCTCACCTTGAGAAAGACACCGCATAGCCCTCACCTTGAGAAAGACATCGCATAGCCCTCACCTTGAGAAAGACATCGCATAGCCCTCACCTTGAGAAAGACATCGCATAGCCCTCACCTTGAGAAAGACACCGCATAGCCCTCACCTTGAGAAAGACACCGCATAGCCCTCACCTTGAGAAAGACATCGCATAGCCCTCACCTTGAGAAAGACACCGCATAGCCCTCACCTTGAGAAAGACATCGCATAGCCCTCACCTTGAGAAAGACATCGCATAGCCCTCACCTTGAGAAAGACATCGCATAGCCCTCACCTTGAGAAAGACACCGCATAGCCCTCACCTTGAGAAAGACATCGCATAGCCCTCACCTTGAGAAAGACATCGCATAGCCCTCACCTTGAGAAAGACATCGCATAGCCCTCACCTTGAGAAAGACATCGCATAGCCCTCACCTTGAGAAAGACATCGCATAGCCCTCACCTTGAGAAAGACATCGCATAGCCCTCACCTTGAGAAAGACATCGCATAGCCCTCACCTTGAGAAAGACATCGCATAGCCCTCACCTTGAGAAAGACATCGCATAGCCCTCACCTTGAGAAAGACATCGCATAGCCCTCACCTTGAGAAAGACATCGCATAGCCCTCACCTTGAGAAAGACACCGCATAGCCCTCACCTTGAGAAAGACATCGCATAGCCCTCACCTTGAGAAAGACATCGCATAGCCCTCACCTTGAGAAAGACATCGCATAGCCCTCACCTTGAGAAAGACACCGCATAGCCCTCACCTTGAGAAAGACATCGCATAGCCCTCACCTTGAGAAAGACATCGCATAGCCCTCACCTTGAGAAAGACACCGCATAGCCCTCACCTTGAGAAAGACACCGCATAGCCCTCACCTTGAGAAAGACACCGCATAGCCCTCACCTTGAGAAAGACATCGCATAGCCCTCACCTTGAGAAAGACACCGCATAGCCCTCACCTTGAGAAAGACACTGCATAGCCCTCACCTTGAGAAAGACATCGCATAGCCCTCACCTTGAGAAAGACATCGCATAGCCCTCACCTTGAGAAAGACTGCATGTGCAGTTGAAACGTTGGACTTTTTGGCTGTGAATACATTTCCTTCTTTGCTAAGGCCGAGTGCCAGGATCTTCTTTTCTACTGTGCTATTGCATGGGACCTGCAGGACATTCCCTGATCCAGCGAGCACCGGCAATTGATTTTGTCTACTCAATGTAAGATGTGTGCCAGATATATCTCCAGTTAGGTGTCTTGGTGCCATCATTAAACTTTCTAACCCAACTGAACCCTTTATGTATGCATTTATATCTTTATGTATATAGTGCCGTCCATGTACATAGCACTTGACAGCAGTAACAGACGTGACCTTATCAGAATAAGCACTTTATACATAAAAGTAGAGATTAGGAAAAGGAGTCCCTGGCCCGAGGAGCTTACAATCTATAGGTTGAACTTGATGTGGACGCATGTCTTTTTTCAATCTCCTCTACTACGTAACTATAGATGTTTATTTTCTCTCCCCCTTTTTTTTCTTTTTTTAGAAAAACGGATCGAAGTGTATTTGAGAACATTTCTCTGTGTTCCGTATCCATACAAGCAGATTCCTAGTATTCCCGGAGGCCTCACGTCCGTCCACGCGGAAATGGAGTTTATTGGATTTCATTACGCCAACATTGTGAATTTTAACAAGCAAGTGTACGGACCATTCTACGCAAATATCTTTCGGAAACTGCTTTTCGTTGAGGCACCGGGGAGAAAGACAGACACCGAGTCGTAGTTCAAAAAACGATTAAATAACTGCACACCATAATTGTACATACTATTTCGTTAATAGACTACCTATTTTATGAAGCCCCCCCCCCCCCAGTATTTTAAACGAATATTAGCTTAAATTCTATTCAAAGGAAATGTATTGAAAAATTTACATTTCAAAGAAAGTAATGCCAGTATATATATTTTTTTTACTAAAGTAGATCTGCTGATGAGTAGGGCCTACAGTGTTTGACAGTGAGACACTTGTTCCTCTGACAGCAGAGGGCTTAATGGCCAGACCAAGGATGTAATGCCAGCAGTTTGCTTGTGCTGTGACCTTTTGAAGTGGACAACTTAAGCACACGGAATACAGATTGTTCTGCTTAGTGACTCTGGCTGTCAGCACCTTAGCTGATACCCGTCTATATACAATGACACACTTTATTGTATGCAGGAACATGATGTGCTGTGTGGGATGCCCTCTGCTGTATGAATGATGCAATCTCATGAGAGGCAGAAAGAGAACTATGGAACAAAGTGGTATCTGCTAAACACAGTGCAAGATGACATCCCTTTTATACATGTAGTGCATGGGTCAGTCTGTGACAAAAATGAAGTAGTGCTTCTGTGACTGATTTCAAGAAATTCTACGTTTTTATTAAACATTAAGTTAAACGTTAGTGGACCTTATTTTTGAAAGTTGTTTTTCTGGTTACAGATATATATATTTTTTTTAATCACATTTTCTGCAAAAGACCATTACAGTGAAAATGTGTAAATAAATAAGTACGCTGGGCATTGCTAATAATAATAATAACAATAATAACAATTGTTTGCCATGAGAACGATCTCCCTTCGACGTCCTGGGTTCGCCTTGTTCACACCAGCAAAACGTTTGTAAATAAACTTGAATGGTTTTACGAGTCGGCCGAGAAATTAGTAATGTCGCTCGCACTGTGGTAGCAATACAGTAAAGATGATCACTACTGGTAACGGGGCATTTCCTAATTTGACTACACCACGCCACAATATTTTGTAATAAAAATCAGTCACACAGCCCATAACTAGGAGCCTCCTGAGTTTTTTCCCTTGTGAGTGTGACCCATAATATGTCTAATTATAAATTTTTGAACCGTTATTTATCTTGCTTTAATGAATAAAACTATCTTTGGACTATCGAATGAACCCCTACGGCTTTATAAAAGTCCAATATATTGTGCGTGTGCTAACGATATATATATATATTTTTTTTAAATCTGGATTGTGGTACAGCCAAGAAAAATGCAGGCTTGCAAAGGTAGTACCAGTCAGCCTGGTTAAAGATTCAGAGTTTTATTTAATATACATAGCCCAAATCCATTTCATTTTTATTTCACTTTTATCATTGTTTGTATATTGTATTTTGACTTAAATCAGAAGTTCCCTACTTGGCTATTTCCAGATATGTGGCAAGTACATAGCACAGTGTTAGAATATAGGTGATGTGATCACTGGCATTTCCCCAAGTGTAGCGTTTAAGATGACTAAAACGCTAGCTACTCCGTTTCCACAGAATGCAGTTGCCTTGCTTAACACTGCCAATTTCGATACTCTGCCTTAGGGCTCCTAAAATCAGGCAGTAACGTTCACTCTCTGGCCTTCAGTGGCCTGCAATTTGCAAGTGCAAGTTTCTCTTTTCTGAAGGAAAGTGTTACCTGGAGTCAGATGAGGCATATAAATGTGACCACATCTAATGCTTTATGTTGCACACTTCTCTCATTTCACCAAGAAAGTGGCACAGATGCTTCTGTCTTTCATATACACAATTGCTTGTGTGGTGTTGATAGTCTTATACATGTGTTTGATGTACTGTATCTGTACTGCATTTTACCTTTGCTGGTATGTAAAAAGTAAACAGAAATATATTGAGGTATGTTTTTTTTTAATTTGTGATAGCATTTAAAGGAACCTTGGTATGTCTTTTTTTTTTTTTTAATTTATATACACTTAATGACTTTAAGATTTATAACTGGCCATCCTTGTACTCTCACAATTGCATGTTGAATCCAATGTTTAAAATGAAGCATTGCCTTGCAACGGGCCATGCGTTAATAGCACATGCTTTTTGTTCTGTTATGTTTAAGGGGGAAGCAGTAGCCTCGTTGTGACGTCGCATGTCTTTATGTGTGGAGGGGGGGGGGGCACACTGTTCAAAATCTACTGCAAGCTATCCAACACCTTGCACTGCTTATTTTCTCTCTAGTTCTGATCGAAAAATGTCCATTAGGGCCAGGTCGCAGTCAACAATGTTTGTAACTTTTGATGTACTCTGATTTGTGCTAGTTACCAGTGCTGCAGTACTCCCTAGTGGGCCTTCAGCAGGGTGCTCTGCTCAGTGTGTGTCGTTTCTCCCCTCTCCCTCCCCATATCAGGTTTCATTTTATTTGACACCACCTCTGTTATTTTTATTTTACAGGTGCACCGGTTTGGTGTTTAATTTTAATCAGTTTTCAGACTCTGTTCTCAGATTTACAGTCTGTAATTATTTTGATGTAACCTATTCTCCAATTACCTGTCAGATCACAACCTCCTATCCATATACAGATGCCATACTATCTAATCCACACAATGAGTTATTGGAATTTAACATAAAAATATGTAATGTTTTAGATGATTTCCTTTTGCATAATTCCAAAAACATTACTATTGCTGCAATACAAAGATTGTGACTTTTTTTTTTAAGAAAGTAGTTTGCTTGTGATATTGTTTACTAATATTTGTATGTGTACAAACGTTACTATTAGAAACAATATATGTATATTGAGTATCAATGGCTCTGTGTTTTTCTTTTATGGTCTATCAACATGTATGCAAACACACGCACAACAAACCCTGGTCTATGTATGTGTACTGAACATAAGTAGGAAGCTTTTTATTTTTAATCTGTAATCCGTTATCAGATATTGAATTAGGACATTAACAAATTCACAATGTCATAAGGCCAAAAAATATTCAGTATTTTAATAATGTGGCACACCAGAGGTTAATTTGAGTTGCAAGTTGTACCTTTAAAAATACAAGGAATTTTTTTTATTGAGGTCAAGACCTGGTATGGTTTTCTGTGTTTGTCTAGCAAGAGGTTATGAGGGGTCAAGGCCTGGTTTGGGACATTTTGTAGTCACAACTCTTGTTTTATTGCTACGGTCAGAAAAAAAGGAACCTTTTAATGTAACTTTAAAGAGTTTCCTGAAAGGTTCTGGAAATGCCAGAGGGTGCGGCCAGGAAGACCGTCTAAAAGTCTTTGTAAGTTTACAAAGTCTAAAATATTGCGGATCTGATATTAGTCACAAGAATTACAAATGTATGTAACAGTTGGAATGAGACTAAATTATGCTAACGAAACAATCCATGATTGTGAGAGTGCAGAGGACAGATATTAATCTCTCAAATTTAGCAATAATCAGGTTTGACACACACGTGTATTTTAATTATACAAATGCAACAGTGACTATGGCATTCTTCTACGTATTATAGAAATAAAGATCTGGGGCGTTTTTTATATTCAGGCACCTTTTTGATTCTAAAGGAAAGTTCGTTTTCTCCTCCAGCCATAAGGGGGGTTCAGATATGTCCAACAGTGGGTTTTTACTGTGCTCAATGCAGGAAGATTTTAGTATAAAAAACATGCAGTTAGAATATAAATGTGAAATTCAATAGAGGATGTGTTTGTCTATTGCACACGTGGATTTCCATATTACCAACATCAAGCCTTTTTGAAGGAATGTGATGGTGTTATGAGGTAATGTAATTAGATCATTTGTTTTCTTCCTTTTATTTTATATAACGGTCTGCATTTATTGTACTGTATGTTTCTTGTAACACTCATTTTTCTGTAAACCAAGCACTGTACTATTTTGTATATTAAATCTGAAATGTGTTGTCTTCAGGCTTTAATTGAACTCTGCACGCTTTGAAGAGTAATTGCATTTTCTGACACATTTTGTTGCAATAGATTTGTGTGTGTTAATTACATATTTTACTTGGTCCCCGTTTTACTAAGAATTCTAGCGATTTAGTACTTTTTTTTTTTTGAGGGGGGGGGGGGAGGCGGTGTGGTGTAACCTTGGTGCTAGCAGCGATTTAAGATATATATATTGTGACGGATTGAAGGGAGATATTACTCATTTTGAGGGACCCTGCGTGGGTGTAAAGTAGATCCACTAGATCAGGAGTCGCAAACTTTTTTTGCTGCGCCGTCCCCCCTCCCTGCTCTCCTCTATTGTTGCTCCCCCCCTTACTTCGCACGTCATCAAAGGATGCTGCGGGTCGTGTGACATCACGTGACCCGCGGCGTCATTTGATGTCGCGTTACCATGGCAACCGTGACATCACATGACCAATGGTCACGCGTCCTGAAGCCGGCTGAATCTCGGTAAGTAGAGGTTGCAGGTGCCTCGCGCGGTCCCCCGGCATTTAATTTAAATGCCTTGGGGAAGAGCGCGGGGCCTCTGCAACCGCCGCGCACACCGCTGCGCTAGATAGCTGTGTGTATTAACCCTCGTCATACAAAGATACGTGCTCACAGGTGTGTGCAGTTCGTGGCAGTTAACATAATAGTTGTTCATTTAGTTGCAATTTTTCCATTATAGATATGACTGTAGATGCAATAGCATTATGATCAAGGTTGTGATAAACTTGTATGATTGGTTCATTAAAAGTTTTCTTGTGCATAAACTTTAGAAACTGCAGAGGTTTCTGCATCTTCTGATCGTTTCCTGATTGAGACCTCCACTGTCTCAAAAGCTTATGCACAAGAAAACCTTTTGCACGATTTGATATTTTGATCAATGAAAAGGTATCGCAGCTCATGAAATATTTTACTCTGTCTTGGACCAATATGACTACAAGCGCCCTCCAATAATAAGACCGTATTTTGCCAGGCCCGTACCTTCTTAACTCCACCAGCAGCCAAATGCTGTGCTTCTGTCTTCTCTGCCCTATTTATTCTCCTGCAACAGTCTAATTACCAGTGGTAAGAATGTAATAATTAAACTAATTACACATATGCTAAGCACTCAACCTATTCAAACAGTGATCCACTAGTGAAACTAATCAAGTGCAATAGTGATAAACAATATAACCAATAAATACAGTGATTACAATGAAAATGAACACAAAAATTGTGTAAATAATCCACACACAACACAATGAATTGGTATCAGGGATGGCTGCCTCAGGACAAATAAACAAAGCCATCCATAGGGACTTGTATAGAATACTGAAATACATTAATGTATTTCAGTCTAATTACCAGTTTCACCTTTTCAGGAGAGACCCATTGTACCTGTGCCACTGTCCTCCAGGCGTGACTGAAAAGATATGGTCTTTGTCAGCGAGGTGATGACTAATGGTAACATTATATTGCACAACATTTTGATTATTGATCAGCTGGGGCAATATCATCTTTCCCGTCATAGTCTCAGTATTGGGTGTCCTGGAGTTAGACTAGGAAAGTTGTATGCTAAAATCATACAAGATTTATATCCAAACAAATTTATTTGTTTTAAATAGTAATAGCCCTTTAACAAGCAAGTCTACTGACCATTCTATGCAAATATCTGTCGGAAACTGCTTTTGTGTAAGACACCGGGAAGAGAGACAGAGTTGAGTCAGTGCAAAAAACGATGAAATAACTGCACGCCATTTTTGTAAATGCCATTTCATTAATAGACTGTATTTTATGAAGCAAATGATTATTATTTTTTTAAAAATGCCATCTTAAATTCTATTAAAAGGAAACTGATGGGGAAAACTTACATTTTAAAGGAAGTAATGGCAGTATTTTTTGTTTTACTAAAGTAAAACTGTTGGTGAGTTGGGCCTACAGTGTGTGACAGTGAGACACTTGTTCCTCTGACAGCAGAGGGCTTAATAGCCAGATTCAGAAAGTAATGCCAGCAGTTTGCTTGTGCTGTGACCTTTTCAAGGGGACAACTTAAGCACAAGGAATACAGATTGTCCTGCTTAGTGACTCTGGCTGTCAGCACCTTTTAGTTTTGCTAATACCTGTATATACAATGTATTCTCTGCCCTATTTATAGTCTCCTGCAATAGTCTTATTAGGAGCCTCGCCTTTCAAGAGGTGGTGCCCTGAAACGTTATGCCTTTGCCTCACTCCCATGGGTATGCTGTTGCTCTGTCATTATTTTTTCTTAATGATCATCTTTTGTTAATGATATAGCTTATTTTTTTTCTGTATGCATTTATAGCCATGGCTGGTCCAGATTATCTTTCTGCCTTCCCGTCACGTAAGTTCTGATAGCTACAGACAGTGACAAGCTACCCTGTGGGGTTCCCAGGACAGTGCAGCTGGCAGTAAAAAGAGGCCGAGGCCAGGCCCCTGATGCTCCACCTGGGACCCTGGGCATCCATCTGTGTTAAGGAGGGAGGGGGTCACCTAGACCCTTACCCAAGGAAAAACTGTTGGGGCGTACCCCGAAGGCATGAGGGTACCAGGGAACATGAAGACCCTTCATCAAGTTAAAGACAGGGACGGGACCCTGCGTACCTGTGCTTGACGAACTGTGCTAGTTGGGGCGCACCCTGAGGGTATGATACCAGGGAGCATGTACCCTTCAAGCTGCTAACCAAGAAAATACTGGGGCTAGGACTCCTTTCAGTTGTTGCTGGGGACTCTGGGTACCTGGGAATGTGCTTATGGAGGCGCACCCTGTGGGAAAGCATCCAGGGAGTGTGAACCCCGCATCCTGTTTCAGTTGGAGCTGGGGGACCCTGGGCACCTTTATTGATATGGACTGTTCTGCTCTAAAATGTGAGGTATGGACCCCTGAAGTGTCACCAGGGACCCTGTGTACCTTTATCTCAGTGGACTCTGCGGCATACTCCCAAAATGGAGTCTACCGCGTGTACTGCGCAACGAAGATGGTGTTCCCGCCCAAAAAAACACAGGACTGCATGGGTTTTGCAAATGCCAGCTGCAAGTTTTGCGAAACAGTTACCTGTTCGGCGGTAAAATCCAACACCGCCCATTACTGTGAGTGGCTCAGCCGGAGTATGGTCACTCCTTGTTGCGCCCAGCCTTACCTATGGGAGGGGCAATACACCAGGAACCAATCCAGGACTTCACATTGCTATTGCTTATTCTGTAAAACTGTATCTATTTTATAACATCTTATTCGTTTTTTTTTTTAAATCAAAATCATTGCCTTGTGTCTTCTCATTCGTTGTATAGTGTATCTATCTCTACATGGTATAAGGGTTCCCTAACTTAGACACAAGCACCTGATATTATGTTTTAGATGTATATTATTTTATTTTTGGGGGAGGAGGCGGCATGTTCTTCCATAATTTAACTTTTTTTTAGTATTTGAGATATACATAACAAAAAACATTTCAGATAATTAAGTGACATAGCAGCAGGTTGTTGATATTGCATAGTAATGAATTAAGCTTGCATTCCCTTTCCTGTAATATTTTTAGTATTGGCTTAACCGCTTGGTCCCTGCAATGAGTTTGCAGTAAGACACAGACACAGTGGTGGGCGCATATACACAAAATACATTTCATGGCTTGCAGTGACCTAATGGTTTTTGCTTTTGCTGCAGCATATTAGGGTCACCGCTAACTAGGTAACAGTCTACACAAGAACCTCCCGGTCCCATCTTCCTAATGTTATTTCACGTTCTCCTATGGGACTAGGGGCCTATTGAATGCGTCGCACATTCTCCGGCAGCGAAGGGGTTTAAAGGGTTGGGCGTGTCAGCCTCTTCCAAGGCAGGCTCTGCCTCCATCGCTCTGTTAGGCGTCGCCTAGCAACAGGCCCTCTCTCTGCAGCGTGCGGACAGGCCCGGGCCGCACACGCAGCCCAGAGAGGTCCGTGCGCAGTGCGGGGGGAGAGGTCGGTGCGAGGGGAGAGGGTGAGGTCCGCGCGCGGTGCGGGGGGAGAGGTCCGCGCGCGGTGCGGGGGGTGAGGTCCGCGCGCGGTGCGGGGGGTGAGGTCCGCGCGCGGTGCGGGGGGAGAGGTCCGCGCGCGGTGCGGGGGGGAGAGGTCCGCGCGCGGTGCGGGGGGGAGAGGTCCGCGCGCGGTGCGGGGGGAGAGGTCCGTGCGCGGTGCGGGGCGCAGTGCCACCTACCTGAGGGTAGGCTATGGGAAACATGGGCTGCGGAAAAGCGCGGCCAATTGCACTATAAATACATTTTGTCTTCTCTCTCCTCCATAATAATACAGGAGAATCGGGCACTCTGGTCTTTCTCAAGGAGAAGAGGCGAGGGTTGAGCCGAAACGTTGGTTGTTCGTTGATGCGCTTCCTTTCCCTGCTGTATAATAGGACAGGCGGATCCACGGGATATTTACATCTGTTTGTGCATTTACAGCTGCTTCCTGACCACGCTTCTGGTGCAGATTTGCTAGGCAGGCTTGTGACTCACATATAGGAATATAAGTACCCTGATTATACTTCCTATCATTGTATGTGCTGAGCTGCGGCTTCTTCCTGCACCATCAGCGCTGCCCATGTCTCCGCTAGCGCTGAGCGGATGGCGCTTGCGGCGGTTACTTACATATATAGCTATATGTAAGTCGCTGTGCGCGCGTGCTCATGTGCGGGCACCCGCGCTCAAGTAAACAAAAAAACTATACTTTCCTTCTCGCTCAACTACCCGCAATGATGTGTGTGTACATGCAGGACAGCCGGCGCACGCTCTGTGCCAGCGGGAACTCAGCGGTCAGCGCTTATAGTGCCTGGCGTCACGACGTCGCTCCAAAACAAATCCATTGACTCCGTCGTAAGCTCTTATAGTAAGGGTGACGTCGCGACCAAAAATTTTGAAGCTGGGTAAATTAGATTTTTTTTTTAGAGACAGTCGCCACATGTGACTGTGTCTAAACCAATCAGATAGCGCTGCCCACCCGCTTCGTGATGTCATTGGCTTTGTTGGCAGCGACGTCGCTTAAAACTAAAATATAACTTTAGCTAGTGGCGATGGTGACGTCATCGGTCGCGTCGCCGGCACTATAAGCGCAGCCTAAAGCTGCGTCCCCGCTAGCGCTGAGCGGGTGGCGCGTGCTGCTTTTACTTACATTTATCTATATATGTAAGTCCCCACTCACGCGATGTGCGCGCGCTCACCCATGCTTGGCACTTGGGTAAACAAAAAAAAATTAACTTTCGAGCGCGCTCAATTTGCCCGCAATACCCCCCGCTCGCGCATGCGAAATAGCAAGGACACCCGGCACTCATGCTTGGAGAGCTGGTGACATCACCGCTCTCAAGCATGAGCTTAGTCAGCGCTAGCTGGGCCGCAGCCTAAGGCCTCGGACATAGTGACTTGTCCCGTGTGGAGGCGTGCAGAGGCTGAGGGAAAGCGGGTGCTTTCCCTGGCCATACTAGACGGGACGTGGGGGCGTGCCGAGGGGCGTCACGGAGCTGGTTCGCCCTCATTGGGCAAACCGCTCACGTGACTGGCCTGTTGCGCCAAGAAATCAGCTTGAAATCATGCCCGCACGCTGCATGGACGTGAACACTGCCTTAAGGCAGACTGTTCGCTCAGCATGCGGACGCCTGCGCACGGTCTGTGGCACCATGTCCAAGGCCTATGGAAGCAGAGACACAGAGAAACAACACTAGCATGAATCTGAGGCCAACTCCTAATGCATGAGTGTGTCTTCCCTGAGGTGCAGGATTACTTGCCCCATGGACAGGTAATTTATTGAGTGGCACTTATAAATGACACATTGGCATTTTTAAGGAGCATGTGTTACTTTTCTTGTTTAAGTGCATCACAATGAACTCCTTTGCACCCAGTAGGTAAACTAAGGTAATCACCTTCACAATCCTGTATCTTTCTCTCAGCTCAGGATTAGCAAATAGGCCCCCTGCTGTCCTGGGTACATGTTGGGATCTCCTCCTCCCTGAAATAAAAATATCTCTGATCACCTTCCCATCCTAACCAGGGAGTCATGTATTTGTGTCTATACAGTACAGTATGTGGTTTTGGTTCCTGGCTATCAAATAGTCAACACAACTCACTCAGAGATGAATTTGGCAATCTGCTCCAGACTTCTGCTACAAATATATATATATATATATATATATATATATATATATATATATACATATACACATACATATACACATATTCACAGTGTTCGACAAACCTATACATTTGCATGTCCCGGGCGAGGATTTAACATCGTGGCGAGCTCCTATTGGCCCAAGCAGCACACGTGTGGTACTAGGTCGCGAGTAGATTTTTTGGTGATTTGTCAACCACTATATATATATATATATATATATATATATATATATATATATATATATATATAGTTCCACTTTTTGCTTCATTGGGTGGGTTTACTGGCTATGCATCTTAACCCTGGCTGTGCTCAAAGCTGAGACCATGCAGCAAGCTTAAGCCTATAGGGAACCATGTTTAAAATGGTTTGGAAGCAAAAAGTGGCACTGTGTGCTCATTTGCATGTCATTTCCCAGAATCCCTTGCTGCAGTGGAAGTGCTGTGTGCCGGGTGATAATGGTGAAAGGCGGGGTTGCAGACCTGTCTAAGACATGCAAATGAGCATACAGTTATATTTCCATTTGCTATATGCTTTACTGTGGAGGGTTTTTGTCACTTTTTTTTACCCACCATTTCTGAAAGCTGCAGTTCAGTCTTTTTTTTTTTTTTTAATTAATTTTTTTACTTCAATAGTTTCATGTGTGCAATCTCTAATTACCTAAAGAACTGTATAGCTGCAGCTCAATTCGTTCTCCATGTATTGATAGGCGAAATTTGGTGACATAATTAGAGCTGGCATATGTTTTTATTTGCTTCTGTCAGTCAGTGGAAGCTCATGAATATTCATGAGCACTCCTGCACTGACATGTGCTAGAGGGAGGGCAGGGCTGACAAAGGGCTGTGCCAGGGCTTGTGACAGGACATGAAGGGGCAGTGCCTTAGCAAATGGCTGTTAAAATAGAATACAAGAAAATTGGTCTTTCAAAGTTGTTTTTTTAAAAACAGAAAATGCTAAAAGTATTTTTTCTTACTACAGAACTGATTTATTAAAAAAACCCACACATGCAGGATATAGACTGAACTGCAGCTTTAACCAAGTGTATGTGTGTGTGTGTGTATATATGAATTTTTGTGTTTCCATTGATCTTCTTTTTTGTAATTGGTTGGTTTTTCTTTGTCTTCCTTGTTGTCTTAGATGCATTTATACAGACGTTAGAAGATATTGGAAGTATTGATTCTCAGAGGAGTCACAGAAAGCTCATGTATTCCATGGCTGACAAGAAACTTGACGTCAAGAAGCTGCACCAGCTGTACAATGATATCTTGAAACCTCTCACTTTATTCCCCAGCCAGATTCATACTGTGGCTGAGAGTAAAGGTTTGTATTGCAATGCCGTATTGCTGTACTAAGTTTTACAGTGTCTCTGTTGGCTTGGTTTACTTATTAAAACAGCAAAGCATGTGAAATTGTGTATGTTTAAAATCAGTTCTGTGGTATTAAAAAAAAAAATCCATTCCTAATTCCATTTTAATACGTTTTAAATCACCCTTTGATTTCTATAGCAGGTTTAGCACACCTCCCAAGCAGTGCAAGATCTTTGCAACACTTTCTTGTTTGTGATAATTTGTTGCCAAATTTTAACTAAACTGTAACCATAGATAATATAACCTTTGTAATATAAAGATACATTGTAGCTGAGTTACACTGACTGAAGCAGCCATTATGTTAGGCACACAATCAATATTTTTACAGATTTATAACAGGAGCAGCAAATGATTGGTAACTTAAGCAAGGATGTAGAATTATACATGGTCACATGCTTTACATATGCAAATAAAAAGTGGAATGCACTATTGTAGCTTTAGAGACACAGCCTCATACACCAAATATTTTATTTATCTTTTAGAAATTTGCTTTACTTCTTTTTCATAATAATCATGCACTTCAAAACGTTAAAATCCTAAATAATACTCATGTCAAATAATTTGTGGGTCTTCTTAAATCTGCTCAGCTTGTTTTTTTGGGGGGTTTCGCTGGGTTCAACTGTGCTGCTCCCATTCCATGGACCCCCTCCCCAGGTTGTCAGTAAATTAACCCTTAAATCTCAAGAGCAAAAATACTTGCTAAGAAGAATAATATGGCCATCAGGTCAGCATTGGCACTAATTTTCTATTGGCAAGCCCTGAGAAAACGTATGTAGTTTTTGCGGGACCCACAAGTTCCACTAAATTAAAGGGGGAGAAAAACATTTTTGGACGGATTGCTACTTTAAATTTGACAACTGTGCATTTTTTAAGTGATTAGCGCAAGTACCTGCATTATTTAGGTTCAGCTCTACAGTATATTGTACATTTTGTAAAATGTAAAATGTGGAATTAGGCTTTTAAATGCAAACAGCTAATAAATAAGTATTCCATGTTGCAGAAAACCTGCAGCCAGGTTGCAATTAATCTTTTTGTATATATAAACCACGCGACCACCGCTTCCTAAAAGGTAAAGGTAAAGGTAAACCCCCACAAGAAGCAGTGCCACAGGGTTTATATATACTATACTAATGGATAAACATAAGTAGCTGATATGCTTGAATTTAATGGACAGGAAGGAAAGGAAAACATATTAACTTTTAAGAGAATGCAAATAAGTTGAAATTGTTAATTTATACTGACGACATGTTTTTTTTTTTTATTTTACATGCTATGTGGCACTGCCCCGGGTGTTGTAAAAGATCAAACTCCCCCCAACAGGTCAGCTTTTCAAAATATCCCTGCCTTAGCACAGATGGCTCAGTCACGGGCTCAGTCTGTGAGCAGGGATATCCTTTAAAGCTGACCTGTTGGGGTGTCTATTGATGACTGGAGTTGAGATCCCCTGACCCATATGATTGAAATCTGCTTTACCATTAAAAGCCATTTTTTTTTCTATTTCCTAGATCCTGCACATAAAACGACAGCAACGGCAGACAGAAATATCTTGAAGGAGCAGGTTAATGAAAGCGTGTGTGAAGGTATAAAAGACAAATGAGATTCCTCTTTTGAGAGTGCGCTGCCCTATTGTTTTCCAGAGTGACGTACAGTACTAAAGAGCGAATGGGGCTACACTGTATGAGGTTGAGCCAGGTCTAGTTAATTGTAAGTTCAAAAGGTGTGGGTGTGTGTACTAGGAAGGCATTTTCTATTTGATACACATACATATCTATGTGTGTGTGTACAGTATATGTGTGTGTAGATAGATATATAGATATCTATCAGGCATATTTTATGACTAAATATATCCGGTTCGACATACACAAAGGTGAAGAGCTTTGTCCAGTGTTTTAATAGATCCTGTTACGTATTAATCTCTGTGTTTCTTAGTTATGGCTTTCTGTAATATATAGATATCTATCAGGCATATATATATATATATATATATATATATATATATATATATATATATATATATATATATATATATATATATATATAAAATCTACACACACATATACTGTACACATACACACATATACATACACACACACACACACATATACATACACACACACATACATATGTATGTGTATCAAACAGAAAATATATATTGTTCCTTTAATGTGTATACACACTCTAGTTAATGACTTTGCTGATACAGTTTGTCTTTTAAATCATGGAACTTATTATTCCCAAAGGGTAAACACAAAAGCATCAAGTAATGATAATACTTTTGTCTTTATATTCATCTAGATGAAGACGA
The DNA here is from genome assembly GCF_040206685.1 of Ascaphus truei. Lineage (NCBI taxonomy): Eukaryota > Metazoa > Chordata > Amphibia > Anura > Ascaphidae > Ascaphus > Ascaphus truei. Next base: position 128,305,045 of record NC_134487.1, read on the forward strand.
CACATGTTCTTACCCCTCATTCAGTGATGATTGGCAGAAGCCGTCCATTTCGCCAGAGGTCCTCTGTGAACTAGTCAAAAGAAGGTTAAAAACATTGAACGTTGACTCCGTGGAAGTGCAGCAGATATTTGTATGTATCCATCTAATATTTGTATTTATCCTCACCTCTGAAATAATGTTACGGTATGTCCTGTCTGCCTCTTACAATTCCCCTAATCCAGTAAACATCTCACCGGTTTGGCCTGAGTTGAACATCAAAGCACACATAAAATGATAAGGCTTTGGTCCCGCTGCGTCCGGCAGCGCTCGCTACTCACCATGTGATGGTGTCCTCCCGAGCAGGTCCCAGTCCCTCCTCCCTGCACGGCTCACTACACGCTGTGACGCGTCAGCCGCCAGGGGATGCAAGCGAATTGTAATCCCAAGCGGCGACGCGTCACGTGGGGTGGCTGTGAGCCAATGAGGAGAGGAGGGCTTCGGAGGGATTCGGGAAGCGGGAAAAGCAGCTGCAGCACCAGCACCAAGGGAGCTCCCCTGCTCCCTCCCACAGACTTTCTCCTCTGTGTCTGCAGATGCACGGGGGGGGGGGGGGGAGGGAACCCCTGGCAATGAGGAGAGGAGGCTTCGGGGAGCGGGGAAAGCAGCTGCAGCACCAAGGGAGGCCCCCTGCTCCCTCCCACAGACTCTCTCCTCACGGAGGCTTCGGGGAGCGGGGAGGCGGGGGAGGGAACCCCTGGCACAGTGTGATGGCCCCGCCCCCTGACGTCATTGCCGCGCCCACCCGACCCGTTTTGTCCACGCCCCCCGCTCCCTACAGACCGCAGATAGCGGTCAAGTGCCTCTCCACGCGCCGCCTGTCTGTAGTGCGGCCGCGTGGTCTGAGGCAGCGGGGCCTTAGCCTATGTTATCATGTAATCATGCAAATAGTCATAGCACATCAGACACTTTTTTTTTTTTTTTTTTTAAACATAAGAAACGGAGGGTCCCTCGGTGCTGAACGGAACTATTTTCAGCTCTGGAGGACCCTTGTTACCTAGATTTTTATTATCTTTTTTTTTATTTATATGTCGCCGACATAATCCGCAGCGCAGTACAATGCGGGAGGGAGGACAATAATATTTTATGACGAATACATATACAGTATGTTAAGAGAAATTGAAACAATAGGAAGGAGGTCCCTGCCTGAGGGACTTTGCAGTCTAGAAGGAGGGGAGCGGAAACCCAAGGAATTGTGTGTGCGAGTTTCTTAGCAAGGGTTTGGGTATCACCATCACTCTGAATGTGAGGTTGGAGCATAAAAGAGAGGAATCGGGAGAGTGTTGGATGGTTCTCCTTAAAAAAGTGTCTTTAAGGAACGTTTTAATATAGGTACAGAGTGGTGGGGAGATCTGATTGTGCGCGGTAGAGAATTCCAGAGTTGGGGTGCAGCACAAGAAAAGTCTTGGAGACGGGAGTGAGAGAGGTAATAAGGGAGCTGGAGAGACATAGATCAAGAGCAGAGCACAGACTGTGTAGGAGAATACTTGGAAATTATGTCAGAGATGTAGAGAGGAGCGGTGTTATGTATACACGTAGCTTTGTATGTGAGCATGTGTCTTCAATTTAACTCTTTAGGGTATGAGTAGTCAGCGTAGTGACTTGCGTAATGGTGCAGCAGAGGAGGATCAGTTAGTGAGGTAAATGAGCCTGGTAGCAGCATTTAGGCTGCGTCCATAGAACGTGGAGCAGCGCTGAGCCGCGCGGACGCTGATGCTCACCTGATCAAGCATGAGCGATTTCATGCCCATGCAGGCGAGCCAGCGTCCGCGATCGGGAGGCGGGGCAGTCACGTCACTGGGCCAATCGCCCGTGACGCACCGACGTCAACGTCACGTTTTTATCCTCCAAGCCCCTGCATTAAAACTGCCCACCTTCTGGGTCATGTCTTGAATGCCTCCAAATCAATCTCCAGTGACACCTTTTAAGGCTTGGAGAGAGAAAATTGTTTTCTTTTGAGGTCTTTTTAAAACCAGATCTCCCCCCCCCCCCCCAAAAAAAATGGGAGGGGGAGGTATAAAAAAAATAAAAATGAACATCCAGGATTTCTGCTTTAGCTTTAAACTTCAAGGATCCTAAAACAACACTACATTTATTAACAAATACCTACAGGCATATGAGACAATTTTGCCTCCGAAATGGAATCCCTTTTGCATTGGAGTAGAGATGTGGTTGTTTTGAACTGCTTGTTTCTTTCTGCCTGCAGGAGGAGGTTATTCTTGATGAAGTAAAATTTACCTGCGATAGCATCCCACATGTTACGCACACTTCATTGTTGTCCACAAGTGAACAACAACAGCTCTACCATCGTCTCATTTCCCACATCATGATTGTGTCTGAAGAGCTGTTGATGCATTATTTGCACAAAATGGAATGGAATAAAACGCAGTCTATTTTTTCTGACGGAGCCAATTTAACGCGTTTCAAAGCACAGCTGTTACTAGATTGCTCTAAATTGTAAGTCCTGCCATTTTACCTGCCAAAGGCTATCTATTTTTTACAAGTCTGTACCATGCTTACTATATTGAGTTAATGGAGTTTGTTTATCAACGTCCCCCGCCTGCAAAACTGACGCGCAAATTATCAAAGAAAAATATCCCTCAATGTAAGAAAAATTCCATGGTTTCATTTGGTCCATTTTTTTGCCCTGTTTTGTTGTCCTGAGGACTTTCATATATAGACCCCAAAATGTGCTGCTTTCATAGGGTCTTTAAGTTGCATTTCCTCTTACTTGAGAACTTTTAGATACATTGTCAGTTATGTTATGTTGTGTTCGATTGACAAATGAAAATCACCAATGCCACACACCCCATTCTGACACTAGTGTTGTACAATTTGTACACTATGAATATCCATCTTGCCTTTAATCCCTTACATTTTGCATGCTGGCAGAGTAAATTTACTTTCCTTGGTAGACGATGTTGGAGGACGAGGATGTCTCCTAAAATTATTTTGTTCGCTTACCCCCGCTGCCCCCCCCCGGGACATATAGCTCATCATAGATATCATAGTACATAATAGCCTGGTGGCAGATATGGAGAGTAAGATTTGTCAGTTGACACTTGAGGAGAAAGCAAGAATGCTGGAGGAGAGAGAGGCAGAAATAATTCATGACCTCATAAGGTAGAATTGATGACATCATAAGGTGTTTAATGAAAAACATGCAGTAGAGAGGGAGGAGTGGGGGAAGATAGTGGAGGAGAGAGAAGTAAGGAGGAGAGAGACGGCGGTGAGACGTAAGTCAACCCTGTTATTATTTTGCGGAGGCAGGGTTGGCGTGCAAAGCGCGCATGGACTTAAACCTCATGTTTATAACATTTGTACATTTATATAATCCATATATATCTGGATGACCTTACCAACTGCCCATGGCACAGAATCGATTTAATTCCCGACCCTGATTCTGCGCTCGACTATTTCCAATCCGAGTTCTTAAAACTCTGCGATACCCATTCTCCACTACGTAAAATAAGGGTACGGGGGGCCCACCTTCCATGGGTTACAACTGACCTTATTGCACTCTACCAGCTCAGGGATACCTTGTGGAAAAGCTACAAAGTACCTGGCACTACCAAGGATCTCAATCACTACAGATGCCTGCGGAACATGTGCACAAGGCAAACAAGGCATGCAAAAGCACAATATTACTATGACAATCTCCTCCAGAATACATCAAACCCAGCTAACTTCTGGAAGGTTATCAACAATATATTCCAGCCTTCTAACCATCCATTATACGATGGAGGTTTTTTGTCGCCTTTTTCACCGACCACAACATATCTGTATGTCTCAATGTATCTGGCGGTAAAAGATGCACTCGCATGACTCTTTAAGATCCGCCTCAGGTGTGCATCTGTCACACACCAGGTGTGCGTAGCAGTAAACTGATCTCTCAAATGGAGGGGGGGTTGGGGGGAATTGGCATTCCAGAGGACTTGATGGAAAAATATTCAAAATATATTTATTGAAACATAATCAATGTTTCGGTCATACACTTAGATCTTTGCCAAAGGTCTAAGTGGATGTCCGAAACGTCGATTTATGTTTCAATAAATCTATTTTGAATATTTTCCCATCAACTCCTCTGGAGTGCCGATATTTTCCCCCTGCATTTGGGAGATCTGTTTAGTGAGCTCATCGGTGACCTCATAATGCACATAGCCTGGTGGCAGATACTATATGGAGAATTGGCTATAAAGTTTGGACAGAAAGCAGACAAAGAAAAAGTGTCAGTTGACATGTTAGGAGAAAGCAAGAGCTATAACTATTATTGTTAACAGTCATTAAATTGATTGCCCATTAACAATGACTGGTTATCACACCTTTAGTAAATATATTTCCTAGAATGTAGTGGGAATCACATGGCTAAAGTGTGATCATGTTACGGAGTCAGAAATTCAATTATTGTGATAAACAGCCTGGTACAAGCTATGCAAGAAGAGTCTGTGATGGCCCAATATGTTGTCCATGTTAACCAGGCTGTTTGTCACAATTCCTACTCCACCGTTGTTTCATATACAGTAAATACTGAGTGCTTCTTTAAAGCTGCATGGTTTTTTTTTTATATGTGGAAATAAAGTTCCCTCACTGAGAATGAACAAGGTGCACTGCATTCTGACTATCTCTATACAATTCAACATTCTACAGTCCTCATGAAAAATTTGTCCCGTTTGTGACATCTTGTAATGGACTGGACAAGAGAGTTCTTGATAGATGTAATAGAGTACACAGAGCTTTTGAAATCTCACAGGTCTCTGCATGATTTCTCTCACTAATTTCTCCTGACAGAAATGATTGGTTATTCTTCTATTGAGCGGACACTGTACTCTTAGACCAGACATGTTTGCATTCGCTTTGCTTTCTCAGACATAACCCACAGCGGAGCTTGTCTATTGTTTCTGTGTGTTGAAGGAAACTAGAGACCATTAGAAAACGCAGTGCGGATCATCAGCTGTTAATATTAGGAGTGTTTATTTTCATTTGGGACCCGTGCTTAGTAACTGCATTTCTACAATATCTCTACACCACTCCTGCAATGTCTAATGAATGCATTTATTTTTCAGCTTCAATTTATTTTCAGTCGGGCATCATTTAATCGCTGAGATAAAAAAAGTGAAACACAAAGAATTAGTGGACAGAGATCCTGACGAAATATCCGAGGACAGGAGCTTGTGGCTTTCTGAACATGCGGATAAGAAATGTACAGATCTTAAAAACTCAAAATCCTATTTCACTATGGCACATTTTATTAAACTGGGCAGACCAAAAGCTGCCGTTCGTAAACTCCAAAGAGATGCCGACCTCAAGCAGGTAAATGTAGGAATCATTTACTAAAACACCTATGTGAAGTAGTCAATTCAAAAGATATGTTTTATTGATGCAACCTTAACCTGCTACCTACAGCGATTTGACTTTTTCTTTTGTCAGAAATACCAGATTCAGTGAGGTGTAAAAATATAGTTACTGTTTGCAATCATACAGGTGCAAATGGATCAAATCTGCACCATATGTATCAAAGAAAAAAGCCCTGTTGGAATCAAAATGATTTTTTCTCTGATACATCGGGGGTCATTATTTTACCCCTGAGTTGTACCGCTTTTGCCTTGATACAAAGGGCCTATGTATCAAGTGACGCATGATAATTATTTGGTGTAGGTATTATGCAGAAATGTTTCTTTTTGAACTGAGTCTATCCAAATATTTGTCAAGTACATGTGGCGTGTCATTCTATAATGAGCAATAGTGTTTGGCGCTAATTGCACTATACTGAAGTTGCTACGCCTGTCGCACAAGTGGATATTGATTGAATATATTATTATTGGTGCGCCAGAATATCACTCATAAATGCATCAATTTTGTACCCCAACTTTTTTACAACTAAACTCAATTACATTTTATTTATCACGGCAAATAATAAAAAGTGTGCGTTTTTTGTGTGAAACATTCCGAAAATATCGCACATTCGACATGGAAACAGAAGTAATCAATATAAAAATGACAGAAATATTGCCAGATCTGTTTTAAGACAGTTGTCACGTTAAGATGTAGATTCACGTGACCGGTATAATAATTGGACAATGTATACAGGCATACCCCGGTTTAAGGACACTCACTTTACGTACACTCGTGAGTAAGGACATGTCGCCCAATAGGCAAACAGCAGCTCACGCATGCGCCTGTCAGCACGTCCTGAACAGCAATACCGGCTCCCTACCTGTACCGAAGCTGTGCGCAAGCGGGGAGACTATAGAGCCTGTTACAAATGCGTTATTTACATCAGTTATGCACGTATATGACAATGGCAGTACAGTACATGCATCGATAAGTGGAAAGAAGGTAGTGTTTCACTTTAAGTACATTTTCACTTTACATACATGCTCCGGTACCATTGCGTACATTAATGCGGGGTATGCCTGTATGTGTAGGTATATTTGTTTAATAAAATATATCTCTATATGAAATATTTGATGGAGAGTAGGTGCATTCATCTGTATATATCAAGAAAGCAATTTCTGAATCTAACCATATGTACGTATCAAGCATGATAATGCACAGCGTCAGATGAAATGTTACCATTTCTCTTGTGTGGCACACGTTACAACACCTTTTCAAGGTATAAAGACACATTTTGAAAGGGAAATTACCATTTTTTGCCCAACAATTTAAGATGCAAAAATAAATGTAAAGCATTCTGTTGATACACGTGCCCAACGGACCCAACGGACCCAACAGGGATCGAAGGCCTAGTAGCCGAATTGTCTTGTATAACTGCAGATTTGTTGTAGCTTGTGATACCTTTCAAAGGATCAATGTGAGAGTTCTTGACATTTTGAAAGCTCTGTACACCCAAATATAATTAATGTAGAGCTGTCATGTTTATCCCGTGGGCCCCAAACGGTATCGCAATTTAGAACCAATCAACCATATATAATATTGCTCTGCTTATCTGAATGGCAGAATATGTAAGGGTACTTTGGCTTCCTTTTGTGTTCCTAAACACTTTTTTTGCACATTTTCTGCGTCTTAAATGATTAGTCTCTCCTATGGCCAAAGTGAGACAATGATAGTGGCATGTTTTAACCGGTTAAGTATAGGTGATTGACATATTGTTGTGAGATAAAGTGAAAAAACAATAATTAGCAGATACAATTAAATGGAGCCGAAGAGAAATATAAACCTAATCCATTTTCATGCAGGAAGCAAGTGAGTGAACTTGTTACTTTACTTTAAGGGTGATAACATGGTTGTAAACTGGTTCTATATTACATTGATAAGTTGTTTACCACAATGTGTTGTCCCTGTGTGATGAGTGCTCCCTTAATGCAATTATTTCAAACACTAAAATGATAGCGGAATGCAAATCGGAAACACAAGTTGATTTCAAAGCCACATTGATTTAATGTGCTTTCAAGAGCAGGTGCTGAGTTGGAAAAACTGTTGAGCTTTTTATTTTATCATTTCAATGAGATACAACAATTTATTGAGGTTAGTAATTAATTGGATATTTGTGTTGGGGATCTGTTGATGTACAGATGTAGCCGTTATTGCAACCCATGGTGCTCTGCATCAGGACATACCCAGCGCCCCAGCGGGAGAAATGACGAGTGTTTTTAAAGCTGCAGTTCAGTCTCCCGTTTTTTTTAATTTTTTTTTTTTAACTTCAATAGTTTCATGTGGGCAATCTCTACTTACCTAAAAAACTGCATAGCTGCCGGTCAATTCGTTCTCCGTCTATTGATCGGCAAAGTTTGGCGACATCTTTAAATATGGGGAGTGTAAATCGTTGCTATAGGAACAAGCATGCTTGTTAAAATAGAATACAAGAAAATTGGTCTTTCAAAGTTATTTTTTTTTAAAACAGAAAATGCTAAAAGTATTTTTTCTTACTACAGAACTGATTTATTAAAAAAAAACACACATGCGGGATATTGCTTGAACTGCAGCTTTAATCAGCCGCATGCGGGAAGGAAGCGGGGCTATCGTGTTATTTCACCAGCAGGGGCGAGCCACTGGTTGTAATAACGGTTAGATCTGTAAACCGTTACTTATAAGGAGAAAGCAAAATAATTACAACATGAATGCAATAAGAACCACTCCTTCAGTACAAAGTAATACTGGCTCCAAAACTCATGAAGTCTAAAGAGGTTAAAGTTAAGTAAATAAAAAAAGGACAAACAAAATGGAAGACCAATTTTTTAAAAAGGACAAGGAAAACCAATGCCACCGTCTCTTATTGTCAAATGACTAACCCATTAAATGACCGTAGCCATTTTACTATGCTTGCCACTCGTTTTACAGCTTGAACCATTATATGAATGAGGCACAGGTTTACCAAACAGAACAACAGGTTCTGCGTTCACTACTGCCAATGAGGTGATTTAGTAACTTCTCAATAATGGTTTATTCAATTTGGTTCTGTTGTAAATTTAGACATTTGCCATTTGCCATTTATATTATTTAGTCTTACCAATACCTGTTAGCTGTATTTTTCAGCGTAAAATACTTCCGTTTGTTACTAAACTGTTCCAGTATTTACAGAAATGGTTAAAATGCCACTATTGAGCCCTATCTGATAGCTACTTTATTTTCATACATGAACACTGCAACATTTGACAGCAGCCCGTAAAGAAAGCATAATGTGTTGTATGTTCCATAATATTGGTTGACGTTGCTAGGAGTTAGATATTTTTTCCTAAACTATGACTCGTGTAAAAATGGCAAAGATTGTTGTATGTGGCTGGGTGCTTTCACTCTTTGTAAAACTCCCGTATATGCCCCCCCCCCCCCCACACACACTGCATTTTTAAGGGCGACAAAACGTAGGAGTTCTATAGCCAATCAGCACGGAGGAAAAAACAACCACTGATAAATTCAAAATATGTTGTATTGATAAAAAAAGAATAATAACCAAATCAAAAAAAACTAATACAAAGTGTAAGCATGCAAAAAAAATGTCGTCAATGTAAAGTATCCCAAGCAATACAAATGATAATGGTGCAAAACTCCTATCCACTGACCCATAACCCCATAGAGTTCTACTCAAAAGGCCTGACAGACAGGCACAAGGAGATGCAATGTTACCACTGCTGGGCGGCTGCCATTATTTCTGTGCTTTTGTTTTGCTACAGAGTGCCTATTTTCCCATTTACTATTCAGCAGTACTATTTTTAAGGAGTGCTACAATACAGGATATCTATACTGCCTTCCATCATTTTTTATTCGCCTTGTGCCATGCTGTATTTATTTGTTCCTCATACTTGCTGAGGATTGGAGTACAGACATCTTGTTCCTCACAGGATATGTTACACTTATTCAGTGCAAAACATGCTAAATTGCATTAGCTTGTAATTTTTTTAAAATAATAATATGATCTAAAATAACACATAACACTGTTGAGATGAGGCAAATGAGAGCCTTTAGGGCACACGTTTTACAAACCACAAAACAGGTTTAGAGGTCACGTGTGTAGAAAGCAGGAATGGCCAACTCCAGTTCTCAAGGGACACCAACAGGTCAGGTTTTTAGTATATCCCTGCTTCAGCACAGGTGGCTCAGTCAATGACAGCCACCTGTGCTGAAGCAGGGATATTCTTAAAACCTGACTTGTTGGTGGCCCTTGAAGCTGCAGTTCAGTCAATATCCTGCATGTGTGGGTTTTTTAATAAATCAGTTCTGTAGTAAGAAAAAATACTTTTAGCATTTTCTGTTTTTAAAAAAACAACTTTGAAAGACCAATTTTCTTGTATTCTATTTTAACAAGCATGTACTAAGGCACTGCCCCTTCATGTCCTGTCACAAGCCCTGGCACACCCCTTTGTCAGCCCTGCCCTCCCTCTAGCACATGTCAGTGCAGGAGTGCTCATGAATATTCATGAGCTTCCACTGAGGGACAGAAGCAGAAGATAAACCTATGCCAGCTCTAGTTATGTCACCAAATTTTGCCTATCAATACATGGAGAACGAATTGACCTGCAGCTATACAGTTCTTTAGGTAATTAGAGATTGCACACATGAAACTATTGAAATAAAAAAATTAATTTAGAAAAAAAAAAAAGACTGAACTGCAGCTTTGAGGACTGGAGTTGGCCATCCCTGGTATAAAGGGAGTACAGCAAGGTAAGGAGGCTCGGTAAGATATTGGTTTACTGGCACATAAGCGTTAGCTGCAACCTGTAACCTGTATTGTCAGTGACCATTGCTACTTTGCATTTAATGAGACAAGTTAAATATTATTAGCCTTACATATTTGGCTCATATATAACTTTAGTGAGTAAATAGAGTGGGAGAGCACGTTTTGTATGTTTGTATTTTTATTTGGATACAAAATCCATTCGCTTGAAAAAAACAGGAAGTAAATACATGCTCATAAATGTAAAAAATACTCTGTTGCTAAAACTGCTATTTTGTGATATTTGTAGCTTGAAAACATACAGCCATTGGATTTAAAGAAAGTGTATATGTTGATTCCTGAACAAGAAGACAATAGCAGTTTTTTAAACAAAATGCATTGTGAGTAAACCCAAGTACAGTATATATATTTGTTTCTGTTTTTTTTTTTGTTTGTTTGTTTTTTTACAAGCAATTTCCTTTTCAAAACCTTGGTATTACTGATGTGGATCACCGTTATCTCTTTTTGGTAACGTTTTCCTCTGCAGATGCTTCAACTTTCCTAACAACGTTTGCCATTCATACACATTGTTGCTGCGTTTAAATGGTTATTGAGTCCATAGCATGGGGCTCTTCAACTAGTTCTCCATAGGGCCCAGATCAGGAAATGTTTAGGCATAGAAGGGCTGTAAACTTGTTGGCATTTTAGATACATTTAAATAAAAAAATCAATATTTAAAAATTCTGCAAGCATTTTAACTTCTGTACCATATAGATTTACATTCGCTAAACTTATAAGTGATATTCATGCACAAAAAATCACATAGCTGCCTAGTATGCTACTATTAGGAGTAGAGAGTCCAAAGGCCACATCAAGGGCCCGTTGCAGGTGCCAGTTGAAGAGCCCTGCTGTAGTATCTGGAGTAGACATTGCATGATAACATATACTCTTGAGTACAGATTATAGATCATCACACGCAGGCAGGTTTGCTCAAGAAGGCTCTGATTAAATATAGGTCATTACTGTACCCCAAGAATCCACGCATCATATTAGCACATATCCATCAGGAGCATTCGCAGCAGGCTACTGTACACATCCTTTTCAAAATATAGGCTCAAAATGTTATATAAAAAATTAAATTGTGCACTAGTGGAGCTATACATAATTAAATATACATCCAACACAGTCGCCCTCTTTAGGAATCAGTGGGGATTGGGCAGTCATCATTGGTTTGCAAAGTCACGCTGGAAGGCTGTACAGATGCTTTTTCTGGGACAGTACTGTACAAGCCCGTGTCCTCTTCCCTTTTTGCTTCTTTACCTAATGTGGTAGCAAAAAAAAATAAAAATAGGCCTGTGCTACTCCAGAAAAAAGCAAAAGCCAGAAGAATTAGTAATAAATACGCATCAGCCTTCCAGTATTGTAGATAATATCATCAATCGATGACAGCGGCTTCCTAACTTCTGAGAAGAAAAGACAAATATCTCGATGAATTAATACAGTAGTACCTTTCTTTTTGGACAGTGTGCAAATGCATTTTTTTAAACCATTTTCAATTTTTCCTCATACCCTTTCTTAATCATTTTTCTTCTTTATTATTATTGTCTTAATTTGTACAATCTTTCAATTTGTACATCTTTAATGTACCAACATTTTCCTAGCGCTAGTGTGTGTAACGGTGCTGTGAAAACAACAATAAAATAACCACATTGATACTCTTGTACAATAGGTAAGGAGGGCCCTGCTCCCAAGAGCTTACAATCTAAAAGTGGTGCTAAGATGCAGGTACCTTATGGATACGCACTGCTTAATAAATATGGCCCTCGTTGTTTTAAATATTTAGATTCTTAAGTATTTCTTTTTTTTTACAATTGTGTAGGAGTGCAGGATACAGGATTAACATCTACATTCGTAAATAACAAGAAAAATGTGTTCCCATTCACAATATTAAAGTAGTCACATCAGTGCTTCTAATTCATAAGTGGCTTTAAGTAAAAACAAACAAAAAGTGAGAATAATACACAGTCGTATATTGCAGCTCCATTGCAGAACACAGACTGTGTGTTCAGTCTTCTTAGATCGGTGCAGATTTCTTTAGGTCGGTGGAGCGCAGGAATTGTACCATGTGGTCAAAAATATACTCGCATTTGTTGAATGTGTAGTTATGTGTTGAGTATTTTCTCACTCTTCACTCACTCTCCTAACTTGCATGATGGTCTCCCAGCTCTCGGATAGAAAGAACAGGACATAGTGGTGTATGTCAAAGAATATAAATTTAAAAGACAGTATCGTGTGGCAATCCCACTCACGTTTGGTAGATATAAATCAATCATGTAGTGGGAGTTTGCACGGTAGAAATCACAGCAACAGATGATCCAGCTCAGATCTCAGTACTCGATCACCTGGTCTTCTCCGGTGTCTTGTCACCCCCGGTCAGGATATTGCAGCTCCGTACAGTCATGTTTCTTCTGTACACCGGGGCTTGAGGTAAACTTCCGGGATTCTAATCCTCTCCAGCGTCTTATGTCATTTACGGTCGATGTATTGGACTCTGTACCACGTCTCTCCCATACACAGTGGCTCAGAACGAACTCAGACTCCTCAGGAGTCCATGATTCACTGACTGCTGAAGAAGCCAGAATTAGCGAAATGCCAATTTGTTGTGAGCCACTGTGTGCAGGAGGGATGGAGATATCGCAGTACAGAGTCCAGCACGTCGATCGGAAGTGGCGCAAGACGCCGGAGAGGACCGGGTGATTAGAGTCCCAAAAGTTTACCACAAGCCCTCGGTGTATAGAAGAAACATCACTGTATGGAGCTGAAATATCCTGACCGGGGGTGACACAAGACATTGGAGAAGACCAGGTGATCAGAGTCCTGAGATCTGAGCTGGATCATCTGTTGCTGTGATTTCTACCGTGCAAACTCCCACTACATGATTGTTTTATATCTACCAAATGTGAGTGGGATTGACACATGATACTGTCTGTTTAATATATAATCTTTGATATACTACACTGGCCTGTTCTTTTGTGTCCGTGAGCTGGGAGACCATCATGCAAGTGGCGATCTAAGACTGAGAAAATTCTCAGCAGATAACTCTACGTATTAAACAAATGCGAGTTTACTTTTGACCCCATTGTACAATTCCTGCACTTCACCGACCTAAGAAAATCCATACCTAAAATGTACATTCATCATTTTGTGTCCACAATTATTTTTCTTAGAAGTTATTTTTTCAAGAATTAGCGTTCATTAAGAAGATAATTCCATACACGTACTTTGCATCTATATTAATAATGTCATTTTGTTTATCATTTCTATTTTGTAAAGATAATAAAGTCTATGGAATCAGATGAGTAGATAAGTCACTATTTAACAGGTGAAAATATGACCAATCATATTGTTTCCTCCTAGGTGAAGCAGTAACAACACCTTGTCCGGACTTACATTCAGAAGACCAAAAAACTAAAGAGAACAACATATATGGCCGGGTCACATTTTTGAAGGTGTGTAGACACTTCTGTGTTTTTGCACTCAGAAACAGATAAGCCAAGTTAGAAGTTCTATTCTTTCCATTTAGAATATTACTATCTTATAAAAAAAAAGCTCCTCTGTGAGATATAGCTCATAGGTTAATGCACATAGCCTGGTGGCAGATATGGCGTGGCAGATAGCTATAAAGTTTAGACAGAAAGCACACAAAGAAAGAGTGTCAGTTGACGTGTGGTGAAAGCAAAAATGCTGGAGGACAGAGCAGCGGAAATAATTGATTACATCATAAAGTATTAAATTAAAGATGCAGTGGAGAGGAGTGGGGGAAGATAGAGAGAGAAAGTAGGGGAGAGAGGAGGGAGGAGAAAGAGAAAATTCAACCCCGTCATTTTGCATTGGGCAGGGTTGATGCACGAAGCGCGCATGGGCTGAGCCCTAATATGGTATATTAACTTAACTTTCAATAAAACGCCCAGGCTGATATTTACTAAGCATGCTACTTCATAATTTCAATAATTTTTAGTTACTGTGAGAAGGGGAGAAATAGAGGAGTGAGAGAGAGGGGGGGACTCGCAGGGTTGCGAAAGTGGGGGAGCAGATCTCCCACCCCCTTCAACAGTTAGGGCCCGCTCAAAAACCCGGGGTCCAGGTGGACACTATTCCAGGGCCTAGGGAAAGCCATTGGTGGCCCTGCTGTCATCCATGCTTCTGAACATTTTGGGGGCATTTACATTGGAAGAGTCAGTCTGAGGATTTGCATCCGACTCTCTTAGCTTTCACCTCTCATTGGCCCTTACTCAGTGTACTGCAAGCCACTTCTCTGTGTTGTAGAAAGGTTTAATCCCATCTGAATATTTCTCCAGAATATGGAAGATGGCTTTGCAGCATATTGAGTGTGACCTAGCTAAGGGGTAGATTGGGACTCTATCTATGGGACAAAGATCATCTTCTCTCATTGTTTTTTTTATAGTTGGTGCTCATAGTCACTATCTATGTTTATTCCTCTATCTTGTATATAAAAATGGTAAAACTGAAGCACTACATTTTGAGTAACATAAATAGAACTAGTAATTGATGAATAATGATTAAGAAGACTATGAAGTCACTGTTTTTCAAAGAATGATACAAATCACACACTGACCAGCCAGGAGATATCTTAATAATAATAATAATAAACAATCGACATTTACTTGTCTTACTATAAAAAATCTTTCTTTTATTGTAGACATGGTGCTCATGTCCTAATTTGAGAGAGGGTGAACGGTTGGCTGATGAATTGGGTATTACATCAAAGCCATACGCTTCTGAATGCCCAGAGATTTGCAGTACTGTGGAAACAGTTGTTGATGGGGATTTTATATCGGATGATCTGAAAAGGTATGTTAACAATCGATGTATTTCTTAATCAGTATTTTTGCATCTGTACTTTATACATTTTGCAAATACACGCTCTGTATACGCAGTTGAATGCAAAGATTTGAGTGCACCAATGTATTTCCACGGCAATGTTTTTGGTGAAGTGTTTAGAACATAGTGCCATAAACTCAATGAAAGAGGGGCACTCTTTTTGTATTGTAACTACTTCTTGCATTTTCCAGGTCTTAAGGAGTGTATAATATGTTTTTATTACCCATTCATCAAATGTTCATTGCGTGATTTCTAAGTAAAAAATGTAAAATTAATATATACACCCGAAGTGCTGCATATTTTAGCACTATTTCGTATCAAACACCGGGAAACACTCGGCCTTAAAGATGTAGCGCCCACTACACTAAAAACGTGTTTTCTTTACCCTTTTGAAAGGCTATAATTTCACATTCTTGTGAATGACACCTCCTAAACCTCTTTTTACATATCCATGTGGGAGAACAGACGGCCAACTGAAAATCCCTGCAGCATATCCATGTGGCAGAACAGAATTAGACAAAGCATCCAGTCCCTATTCCAGTTTGCTGTCCCTGCCTACAGTATACCTGGGAATAAGAAGCAATAAACATTTTTTTTGCCCATTGTTTCACAATGTGTTTAGCTTAAAGTTGATCTTTGGAGGGATTTCACATCCAAAGCACATTGCACAACTAAGGTCTGTAATATAGTGCGCTACCGTGCGCGTGTCAATGATAATTGACTGTCGGAGGCTGACGTTGATAGTGAAGACGCGCGCGCAGCCGTGAGCGGTGGCGCGGAAGATCAGAGCTAATACAGGAAATTTTGTATTTTCGCGCTGCTGCCGCGTCACATGACTCCACGAGCTAATCACAGCACGGCCTAATGCTGTGACATCAGAGCCACGCCCCCTAGCTGCACGCATCACCGCTGGCAACATACAAACGAAACGTGCGTGCCACGTGCTCGCACAGCACGCGTACGCACGCTCTACCAAGCTAAGGGCTTGGCGAGACAAGAGTTTGGGCTGTAATATAGTGCGTGCGCATGCATCAATTATAATTGGCTGTGTTAGCCAGATGTTTGTATACTTGGGATGTGCGTGCGCACAGCCGTGAGCAGTGGCGCAGCAGACCAGAGAAAATACAAGAGAGTTGTATATTTGCCTTGGAGCCACGTGACGCTATGAAGCAATGACAGCTCGGCCTAGTGCTGTGATGTCATAGCCACAGCCCCTAGCCGTGCGCATCACTGCTTACCCTGTACAAACGAAACGCGCAATGCCGTGCGCGCACATGCACCAGCGCGCACTATATTACAAGCCTTACTCTTTGGAGCGGCGAGCAGGGTCACATGACCTTGCTCTGACCAATGGGGAGAGAGAGGCAGAATAGGCAGTGGAGAGAGGTGGAAGGGGGTGAGGGGGGACCGGACAGAGGTGGAAGGGGGGGGACCGGAGAGAGGTTTTTTATTTTTCTTTGAATAATTTGTATTTATTTTATTTTTCTTGCACAATTAATTGCCATTTTTGGAAGGGGGGAAGGAGAGAATGGAAACACACACAGCCCTGATCCAGCCAATGGCACGCCCCCTCCCTTCATAGCCACGCCCCCCTCTCCTGCTCTAAAAATGCTGCAGAACGCTCATGCTTGAAGAGTTGGTGACGTCACCACTCAAGCATGAGCGCGGTCAGCGACCAGCGGGGACTCAGCCTAAGGCTGGGGCCATGGTGCTTGCAGACCGTGCGTTGACCGATCAGATTGCCCTAAGGCAGTGATCGCGTCCATGCGGCGTGCGCGTGGATACGGGAGGGAGGGGGAGGGGGCTCGCGTTGCTCAAGAAATCAGTTGAAACTGATTTCTTGGCGCGAGAGGCCAGTCGCGTGAGCGATTCGCCCAATGAGGGCGGACCAGCTCCGTGACACCCCTAGGCACGCCCTCCACGGCCCATCCATCATGGCCAGGGAAAGCACGCGGGTCACTTCCCAGCCTCCATGCGGGCAGAGGCACCATGGCCCCAGCCTAAATCTACCCCAGTTCAAGATTTTTTTTTTTTCCTCACCACTGGGTGTCCCCATGTGGGAAATAGAGTAAAAGTGATCACCTATTGAACTGTATTTTTTAATAATAGTACATGTTTAACTAAAATGGTGTGCTGCTGATGTTTTAAAGGTTGATGCAAGATTCCACTTTGCAGCGTTTACAAGGAAACAATCTGAGTTCAGATGAAGAGATTCCTCCGTTAATAACCGCACTAACCCACGGGAGAGTAAACGCAGCCAAACTGCAGAAACTGGAATCGTTGCTGCAGGTAATGCACATCTGTCTCATGTATGTGTTATATCAATCCAATAACTATGCCATTGACATTTATTTTTTTGTTAATCTTTAAATTATTTAAAAACTTTTGTTAACTTTTTTTTTTTTTTTTTTTCAACACAGTTTATCTTTTTTGGAATCCTAATATTTTTATAACGCAAGTTATTTGGTTTGACCGTCCTCGGCATGGCAGACTTTTGTAATACACAGATATTGTGCTCTTACATATTTATGTACTTCAATGTGCGTGTTTCGGATTCAGATAGAAAATACCGATCAATATATAGAATTATTCCTCATTTTGATGCTGTAGTTCATCAGTTCATCCCAACATTATTTTGTCATCTTGGTTACTCCATAAAATATGTTGCCAATCAAGAGCCTGTGATCTATCTGTTATATATCCCACTCAAGGCTTTTTGGATTGAATGTATTCATTGAGAAAGGAAATGCTACTGTTCTGTCATTACTGAATGATATCCAAATAATGAACCCCTGCAGAAATAACGTCGAACATTACGGATGAGTCAACTTTGAAACAAGTTACAATGCTGAAGTGTGTATACACATCACTAATAAGATGCAGGCTTGATTCTGCATCCTTTCTGATTAACTATAATTGTAAACCAGGCAGGAAGGAATATTTGTCATTACATTGACTTTCTGATGCACATAGAATATAGATCAGTGTGTTGGTCCGTCTTCATTGGAAAAATATAACTGAGGGAAATAAAAATAGCAAGTTAGGGAATATGATACCGTTTCTTGGAACAGAAAATACAGTGTACAGTACTATGAACCTCAGAGTTGTTTGTAGAGGCTTTTATGATCAACTGCTCTGGATAAACATAAATGAAAAGGATTGTGCAATAATCTGAGATAAAATATTGTTTTAGTTACAACTGCTATTTTCCTGTTCTTTCATTTTTTTAAAAGGTGCACATGGGTTTTTTCAGTGAAGGAGCCCCACATATAGGACAGCCTTGTTGTTGCGTGGGCCTGTCGGGTGTATGGGCCGGATACATGTTTTCAGTGATGGAGCCCCACATATAGGACAGCCTTGTTGTTGGTGAGGCCTGTCGGGTGTATGGGCCGGATACATGTTTTCAGTGATGGAGCCCCACATATAGGGCAGCCTTGTTGTTGGTGAGGCCTGTCGGGTGTATGGGCCGGATACATGTTTTCAGTGATGGAGCCCCACATATAGGACAGCCTTGTTGTTGCGTGGGCCTGTCGGGTGTATGGGCCGGATACATGTTTTCAGTGAAGGAGCCCGACATATAGGGCAGCCTTGTTGTTGGTGAGGCCTGTCGGGTGTATGGGCCGGATACATGTTTTCAGTGAAGGAGCCCGACATATAGGGCAGCCTTGTTGTTGCGTAGGCCTGTCGGGTGTATGGGCCGGATACATGTTTTCAGTGAAGGAGCCCGACATATAGGGCAGCCTTGTTGTTGCGTAGGCCTGTCGGGTGTATGGGCCGGATACATGTTTTCAGTGAAGGAGCCCCACATATAGGGCAGCCTTGTTGTTGGTGAGGCCTGTCGGGTGTATGGGCCGGATACATGTTTTCAGTGAAGGAGCCCCACATATAGGGCAGCCTTGTTGTTGCGTGGGCCTGTCGGGTTTAGGGGCCGGATACATGTTTTCAGTGATGGAGCCCCACATATAGGACAGCCTTGTTGTTGCGTGGGCCTGTCGGGTGTATGGGCCGGATACATGTTTTCAGTGAAGGAGCCCCACATATAGGACAGCCTTGTTGTTGCGTGGGCCTGTCGGGTGTATGGGCCGGATACATGTTTTCAGTGAAGGAGCCCCACATATAGGGCAGCCTTGTTGTTGGTGAGGCCTGTCGGGTGTATGGGCCGGATACATGTTTTCAGTGATGGAGTCCCACATATAGGACAGCCTTGTTGTTGGTGAGGCCTGTCGGGTGTATGGGCCGGATACATGTTTTCAGTGATGGAGCCCCACATATAGGGCAGCCTTGTTGTTGCGTGGGCCTGTCTGGTGTATGGGCCGGATACATGTTTTCAGTGATGGAGCCCCACATATAGGGCAGCCTTGTTGTTGGTGAGGCCTGTCGGGTGTATGAGCCGGATACATGTTTTCAGTGATGGAGCCCCACATATAGGGCAGCCTTGTTGTTGCGTGGGCCTGTCGGGTGTATGGGCCGGATACATGTTTTCAGTGATGGAGCCCCACATATAGGGCAGCCTTGTTGTTGGTGAGGCCTGTCGGGTTTAGGGGCCGGATACATGTTTTCAGTGGTTAATCACCTGGCAGTGTGCTTGAGCACGGGTGGTCAACGCCAGTCCTCAAGGGCCACCAACAGGTCAGGTTTTCAGGATATCCCTGCTTCAGCAGAGGCTTCGAAGACTGAGCCACTGATTGTGCCACCTGTGCTGAAGCAGGGATATCCTGAAAACCTCTTGGTGGCCATTGAGGACTGGAGTTGGCCGTCCCTGTGCTAAAGGGTTCCCGATGAGTGATTTTTCTTATTGGATTTTCTTGTTGTAAAATACTTATAGGAGTAGTTTTTATCGGGAAACACGTGCTGCAAACAAATAAAATGACTCAATTTCATCATTTTGGAGAAGAACTGCTATATTGGTTTATACAGTTGTCACCTCTTTTGTTTTTGTCTCATGGGTTTTAAAGCATGGCTCAATTTGACTTTGGAAAATGAATGCGTTTATCTTGTTTATGAATGCAAAAGTCATCACAGTGGTTTGTCACTAATTTGTTC
Organism: Ascaphus truei; assembly: GCF_040206685.1. Lineage (NCBI taxonomy): Eukaryota > Metazoa > Chordata > Amphibia > Anura > Ascaphidae > Ascaphus > Ascaphus truei. The sequence continues at coordinate 128,325,134 of NC_134487.1, forward strand.
ATATTCATTAGTAATGTGGTATCCGGTGTCATAAGCTGTCCCAGCTTCACGAGATATGTGTCTTTATTTTCAGGACTCAAATGACATGCATGGGCCATTGAAAGAAACACAGACCATAGAAACATGTCTTCACCCGCAGGCGTATTCCATTGATCTCAGGATCCCCAACAAACCATTAGTGAGGAGCGCTGATGTTCGGACATCTGACAGGATTTTCACAGATCTTATGCAAATTTCAAAATATCCCCCCTTATACAACGATTTCTCATCAGAAGTAAGAATTATATGTATAGCAGATTACCATATTCATCGCATTTGCTGCCAGACCGGCCAGCAGTATACTGCAATACGCCTGGCAGTGAAAGGGGTAAATAGCTGTTTTTAGGCAATGCATTAATTTGGGGCTTAGTCCTAATAATAACAAACTTGTGAATGTGGCTGCAAATGCCCCACGGAAGCGCCCTGCTCTCAGTAGATCAGTGGTCCCCTATGCTTTCTCCACTCTCCACATGTGGTGACTAGGACACTTTTTGTTGTGGCGAATGCATTCACACCTAACGCATCAGAAATAATAATTCTTCAAATTCGTTACACGGGCTCCAGATGATTAGCACGCTCATCGATGTGGCTGGGGCAACGCTATTGGCACTGACACAAGTTGCGACACGATCAGTTGTTAGCGGCTACGAGCAACAAGTCGTGTTGCCGCACTTGTGCCTGTGATTATTACATCAGCTCACATTTTCGTGCAAATTCAAAGGCCAGAAGGTATTTATTTTCCTAACTACTTCCTTCAATTCATACATAGATAATCATTATTTGCTTGGCAATGTTACATAATATAACTTTTATATTTAAGTAATAATCCCCAAAGAACAGGGCATTATTGGTCAATAATGCCCTGGCTGGAAGAGTTGAAGGCCCGAGGCAAAGCCGAGGGACTTGAACACAGCAAGGGCATTATTAGCCAGTAATGCCCTGTTCTGAGGGGATTATTACTATTATAGGCTAAATTTAGGCTTTTTTCATAAATAAGAAACTTTTGTATAGTTTTATAGGTTTTTTTATTAAAATAAAATGGTAAATACATAAAAAGCACCTCTATATACAATGACACTGCAGCTATCTATATCCACACACTGCCGCCCCCTCTGTGTACAGACACACACAAACACACAACAGCTTCACACACACACGCACACACACACGCACACACTGCAGCTCTACACACACACACAGTGCAGCTCTACACACACACAAACAGTGCATCGCTACACACACACACACACACACACACACACACTGCAGCTCTACACACACACACACAATATAGACAGAAACTGCAGCTACAAACAAACTCTGCAGACAGACACTTGCGTTGCAGCTACAAATACACTCTCTCTCCTCTCCCTGTGTCTGGTGTGGAGCTCTGTGCACGGCAGGAGTGTAGTCACTGCCTGTCTGCAGCCTCCTGACCAATCCCCTGTCCTGTCTCAGAGCTGGTCTGACAAAGGAAAAGGTGATTGGCTAGAAATAAAAACTTGGCATGCTGCCAAAAATTCCGGTCATTACTGATTGGATAATGCCTGGAATTTTAACCAATTAGAGAGCAGGGATTTCAATAATGCCCGGAATTTTACTGCTTTAGCCTGTAATATTTAATAAAGTTTTGCATTTTATAATGTGTTGAATATGGAAAGACAACCACTAGTGTGAGGAGCTTTGAATTCCTATTGGACGCCGCTGCTGTAGACAGAACTAGAATGGTTTCCACCAGCTGCAGTTTCAGGTAATACCTGAGTGTGGCGATGTTGGTGCATAGAACATTCAGTAGAGGAGAACATCCCCAGATTCTGTTTATCATTAAATGACACATGATATCACAAATGTAAAGTGCTACAGTATATAAAATGCATACAATTATCCTATGCATATATCCTCTCATACAGGCTATACTGAACTGTTTGTGACATGCTTAATGATATTACACACAAGGGATACATTATGAATTGGAGACTCATGATTTTATATTTCAAAACTTTTTCAGAATGATCCACAGAGATTACTTGATACAGTATGTTTTCCTTTCAGTCAATTAAGCATGAGGCAACTGGTTCATGTCAGGCAAATAATTAGTTGGGTTGACCTATATGCTCCCAACCTGTTAAGAGGGCAATGCCATTGAGTGGATTGGCCCAGGGATAATTTCACTGAATAAATAACTTTTTTAACTTTGTTTATCTTATAAATATGTAACAATGTATTCTATCACCGGCATAATAAGCATTGCAATTTTTCAGGTTTCATATATGGACCATATTATATGGACTGTGTTATTCTACATTATACAATACCATGTACAATATGCAAAGCAAGAGGGGATAAGAAAGAAGCCTAATTAGACACCGTTGTAACAAATAATGGAATTAAAGACCGTATATTCATTGTTGTTCATGGTTACATTATCTAATTATATAGCAATATACATTTTAAAGTTTTTGTTACTGTTTCAGATTGAATTTGATACTGTGAAAAGATTGGATAGAAATATTTTTGTTGGACATGATCTGAAAGAAGTTTGTACAGAACTCGTTAAGAATCTTTCCAATGATCACCTAAAGTTTGAGCAGGTACATCCTTTTACATTATCACTAGCGGTGCCAGGTTTTTAATAGTAACCAATTCATGTGCATTTAAATTTACTTAACTTAAGTTGGAGTAGGATATTTTGTCCAAACATCTTAACCAGGCTCTAGACCCAAGGAGAGGTTAACCCCAACCCCATCTTAATTAGAGAGCATATGTGTCCATGTCAATATTGGAGATACCCAACTCCTCCTAAAGCATCATAGGCCAACTGGACTAAATGAAGTGTAAATGAGTATTATATAATGAATAACATATACACATCCAACACGACATTGCTAAGTGTTCTAGTTGCTTATCAACCACACAAGTTATGATCTGTATATAAAAAAGAACTTGAATAGGTTTGTCAACTCTTACTCGAGGTGAGCTCCACTACTTTAAGAGAGACTACGTCATCCCCCAAATCAGCTGCCTCAAAATGTTAATTGCTCATCCGAAGCCCCAAATCTCACCTATTTGAGGCCCTTGGACTGTGACAGCCATACATGGAACTGAAATAAGATATCTCTGCCAGCCCAAGATGGCAGCACATGTGTGCACCGTACCCACCTTATCACTCTTCTCAGCAGATCTAGACCAAAACATTACAAGGTTCTCACAAACCCGTCAAGGTTCCAAAATAACATTATAATGTTTTTACAACAAAGCTGACATTTTCACATACATTATTCAAAACAATCCAAGGTTACCATTCCAACAGAACATATTATTTCATAACAAATAGGAACACAATAATATTTTGTACCTTTTTGAATCTCGTTTCAGAACATCTATACATAGTTCTCAATACAAGTATATTAACCTTTGTCACAATGCTACAAACATCACTTTTTATTCTATTATTCTATGATCAGACATGAGCTATCAGAAAAAATACCAAATAAAGACGAAACAATGGCAAATAAAAAGAAAATAACCTTTCTGTAACACACCAAATTTACAATGCATGTTAAAATCAAATCTATGTCACTTACATTGATTTCCATAGTGACACTATTTAAAGAAATACTGTTTTATAGAGTCATTTTCCAGTTGCCCTAGTTATTTAGGAGACTCCAGTGCGAATTGGTGCAGAATTAGAGTTCTTCTAGCCCAGTGTTCTTCAACCAGGGTTCCCCAGGCATCCCTAAAGGGTTCCTTGCAATTTTCAGGTCATTTGAAAATTGCACCAAATACAGAAGACTGTACAATGCATCTGATCTCAGGCACGCTATTATAGAGGGATTGGATTCCTAACAATGCATCTGATCTCAGACGCGCTATTAGAGAGGGTTGGGGTTCTGCAGAATTTCACAATATAATTGTAGGATTCCTTAACCACAAAATGGTTGGATACCACTAGTCTACTGTCGCCCCTTCCTCCTTCTGAACCGCAGTGTCAAATGACGCAGCGGACGTCACCGTGACGCCATAGTAAAGCGGCATTGCCTTGCCATGGTAACGAGACGCCATGTGACATTACGCTTGTGACGTCCGTGGCGTCATTTGACGCCGCTATTCAGAAGGGGGGCGGCTGGTAAGGAGGCGGTCACAACACCTAAGTGACTTCCCGTCAGGCTAGGCCTAAGTGCGCGGCATATGTATATGGGTGTGGACATCTTTGCCGGCCCAAAATGTTTACGCCCTAGGTCTTGGTCTAATGGGAAATCCGCCACTTTCAGTCACATTCATGTGATGTTACGTTGCTTGACTCATTCATTATTTTTTTTTTCTTGCTCATTCAATTTGTTGTTGTGTCTGTGTTTCAGAGGCATATGTGCCGTAGTAAAATACATTTCCATTCAAGCTCAAGATGGGTCTTATAACCTATTCATTCACATTGACTCATTACACCAGTTTGTCAAACAAGTCAACGGCTGTGTGTGAGTAGGGTTACTGGCTATGCACGTCTTTAACCCAGGCTGTGCTGAAAATCTGCGTAATGCAGCAGGCATAAGCTTATGTCCATGTTGAAATGGATTTGAAGCAAAAGGTGACAGTGTGCTCATTTGCATGCCATTTCCCAGAATCCCCGGCTGCAGTGGAAGCACTCTTTGCTAAGAGATAATGGGGAAAGTCAGGGCCGCAGACCTGTCTTGAGATGTGAATGTGCTCACAAGTGATATTTGCATTTGCTGTATGCTGTTTTGTGGAGGGTTTTTGTTACTTTTCTTCCCACCATAACTTGTGTGGTCCAAACAAGTCAGAATTTGGGAGAAAATGTCATTGTCAATTGAAATGACTTGATAGTTCTAGACTAGAAGTGCCTTAACCCATACACTAACTGCACAGCCATACTATTACACATCTCCTTATCAAGTCTGAGAGAAATTGCTATTCTATGTGCTTTTAAGTACATGGTTAGTACCACGTTTTGAGAGGAGTGAAGTAGGGGTACATGGCTGAGTGTGAATATAATTGATAAAGTGTGATTTTATCTAATCTAATTTATATATATATTCATGTTACAATTTAGCAACGGTTGAACTTAAGGGACATACAGCTCAACTCCGTTATAACACGATCTGTTACAACGTGAATCCGCTTATAACACGATGCAAGCGTGGCTCCCAATTTTCGTATTTATGAATACTTTACAACGCGATTATTGGTATCTTAAATACTTTATTGTACAATGCATACAATTATACATTATTTCTAATGCGATCCACTTATAACGCGATGTGATTCTTTGGACCCCAAGCACAGCGTTATAACGGGGTTGAGCTGTATGAGTTTTTTTCACCCTAAACTATAATACTATGTTGCTTACACAGTGTGAGCATGTTGTGCGTGGATAATTTCAAACCGTTAATTGTACTCCTTGAAAGCGTTGCCGAAAAATATTGCGTGAAAAAATAACAGTCTGCTCATAATTTTCAAGGATGTAGTCCATGAGCCTTATGCTAGAAACGTGGATTTCTCTAAATGTGTATCTTCATCAACATTGACCAGGAGAAAAAATCAACGCGTGATTAACAAAGACCTGAATTGTCTTGCCTCAAGCGTCAAGTATGACAGGTACAAATTGCAGTGTGTTTATTACAGGGAATAATAATTTTAGCCATATTTAATAAGCAGATGGGCTGCATTGTGACTTATTGTTTAGCACTGCCTAGGAAACATTACTATGCACCATTTCTCATTGCAACCATTCATGTACAAGTCATGTCAATGGTGTGATCAGTAAAGAAATATAAAGTGAAAACTAAATTGCTTGATGACGTCCCTATTTAGTTGTTAGAGCAATGCTTACGTGCCCACTTTTACACCAGGACAGTACCTCACAAAACATCAGAAAGTTCGCATTTATTGTAAAATGACTGTAAATGTATTTGACAGTTGCTTGGATTTAATGACCTTAAAAAATAAAAACCTTAATTTTTGGTGGAAACAAAAAAAATATAAATCCATATAAATTGTAACCAAAGCCAACAAAACATGTTGATATCGGGATACCGTTCCGTTGTACATATATAGGCTTTTCTGTCACTAAAAAAATAATGAAACTTATATGTTCGAGTTTAACGTGTTGAAGTAGGCAAGAAAGGTCAACGAAAGGCCAATAAGGTGTGTGTTATTTAATATATCATACTCTCCTCTTTCCTTTTGTATTTTAAGTGTAGAACAAGCCATCGTTTATGACGAGTACACTACAAGAGTGCGTAACGCTTGGCTGGTTTGGTGGAAGTCGGCAATTACCACAGAAGATTACATGAAATATGTGTCCACACAGGTACGGCATTTCTATATATATATATATATATATATATTTTTTTTTAATTGCAGCTTAAATATATTAGATTCTCTTTTCCTCTGTAAATGAATTCTCATATATTATAGGAAGATTGTCCTCAAAGCCTCCGTAAGGCACCTCCAGCACTAGAAGACAACATACAGCCCTGTTCAAGTGAATCAACCATTACGGGCCATGTTTGGTAAGCGGTGTTACCCCGTAAGACACGTTCCGTGCCGGAAGACACCTTTCAGCCCATTCACTTGAAAGAGTTGCAAAGTGCCATATTTACTAAGCCGTGCTGGGAGGGTGTCTTACAGAGCAGCGCTGCTTAGTCAATGTGGCTCACTGTGAGCTGCAGCTCACCCGCTCTTATCTTCACCCCGTCTTTATCCTCACCCCCCCCCTTTATCCTCACCCCCCCCCCTTTATCCTCACGCCCCCCCCTTTATCCTCACGCCCCCCCCCCCTTATCCTCACCCCCCTTTATCCTTGCTAATAGGTCAGCAGTTTGTGTTGGACTATGCTGTCTTCTGAAGAATGTATTTTATTACCTACTGTAGCTACAATGATTATGTTTTATGCTCTAAGCTTGTAATATATCAAAAGCGAATATTTTGGAGGCAATAGTTAAAACAGAAAAGAATCAAGAAGCATGTAACTTTACAATCAAAGTTAAAAATCAAAACGCACACTAGGTTTTAACCAATGTTAATTTGTATGTATGTGTGTGTTTATATGTATGTATGTATGTATATATGTATGTGTGTATGTGTATATATATATATACAATGTTCGCATCAACGGCTTTTTTGGTATTGTTTGGTATTTTGGTATATATATATTGTAAAATGTACACACACATTCATACATATACACACAGCACAATACCAAAAAAGCCGTTGATGCGAACATTGTTCTTTCTTTGTGGTTTCCCAAAATATGTTGTGTGTGTTTCTGTTTCCTTTATGTAGCACCCTTGCTATATTTCCCCTTCCCTGCATGTCAGCCCTGGTAGCTGCAGGCAGTAGGGCTGCCAACAGAAATTATGGAAACAAATGAAAGAAGCAGCCCCCCCCCCCCAACCCATAGCGCACCTACCACGTAAAATTTGTTTTAGCGTGCAACTTTTACTTAACCCCCCAATTCATATAAAAATACACCCCACCTCCCAATACATATAAAAATACACCCCACCCCCCCAATACATATACAAATACACCCCAACCCCCCATTACATATACAAATACCCACTCCCCCCAATACATATACAAACATACCCCACTCTTCCCGAATACATATACAAATATATCCCACTCCCCCCAATACATCTAAAAATATACCCTACTCCCTCCATACATTTAAAAATATACCCTACTCCCCCATACATCTAAAAAATACCCCAACACCACCCCCCAATACATATTAAAAAAACAACCCCCAATACATATAAAAATGACCCCAACACCCCCCAATACATATATAAAATACACCCCCAATACATATAAAAATCAGGCTTACCTTGGGGGGGTGATTTCAGGTCAGACCGGTGGCTGCAGGGGTGGAGGGGCAGTGTGCCGTGGCTGCAGGGGGGGCAGTGTGCCGGTGGCTGCAGGGGGGGAGGGGCAGTGTGCCGGTGGCTGCAGGGGGGGCAGTGTGCCGGTGGCTGCAGGGGGGGGCAGTGTGCCGGTGGCTGCAGGGGGACAGTGTGCCGGTGGCTGCAGGGGGGGGAGGGGCAGTGTGCCGGTGGCTGCAGGGGGGGGGGCAGTGGCGCGCTGGTGGCTGCAGGGGGGGAGGGGCAGTGTGCCGTGGCTGCAGGGGGGGCAGTGTGCCAGTGGCTGCAGGGGGGGGCAGTGGTGCGCTGGTGGCTGCAGGGGGGGGAGGAGGCCGTGTGCCGGTGGCTGCAAGGGGAGGGGCGGTGTACCGGTGGCTGCTGGGGGGTGGGGGTGGCATTGCTGCGTGGGGGGGGGTGGAGGTGCTGCGGGAGGGGCTGGCGGTGCTATGGGGCCCGGTGGCTGCGGGCGGTGGGGGGGGCATGGTGGCAGGGGCCCGGTGGCTGCCGGTGCTGCGGGGGAAGGGAGGGAGGGGCTGGCGGTGCTGCGGGGGTGGTGGCTATGCGGAGGGGGGGTGTGATTTTGGTCATGAGCCCGGCAGCAGGTCACAGTAGCCTAGTCCAGCTGACTTCCGGCGCTGCCGTCAGAGAGACCCGGCATGCCGGGTGAAGCATTTTAAAAAATATATATATATAAATTAACTGGCCCGGCTGCACAGGGAGGCCGGGCCCCCCGACCCACGGGGCCCAGGACGCCAGCACCAGCAGCCCACCCCCCTCCCCCCCTTGTTGGCAGCCCTGGCAGGCAGTGCCAGGGTTAAACAGCCCTCACAAGGCTAGGCATGTGAGGAAGTAGAAGTGGCTACTATTTAGTATCTATATTTTCCCTTTTAGGCACATGCTGGGCCCTGAGACTTCTGCACTATGCCAGAAGGTGACATGCTCAGTAATGTGAGCAAATGGCAACAGGTACTTCTGCCCAGATACTGGGGGCAGACTGTTGGCCACACCCTTGTTGTAAAAGGTGGGGACCCATCCTTTTATCCCCAGACCCCAATTACCATCAGGAGGATCCTGTAAAATCCAGGAGGACTCCAAGGGAGGTCTCCAGGCTAGTCTGGCATGTAAGCAGCCATACTACATGTTATTGTTTTCTCAGTTTAAGGCACGTTCCCAGAGTTAGAGGGGACCGCAGGAATCTGGACATTGGGCAGTGTGAACTATTAGCAAATGTGGTTCCTCTAATCTAGCCTACTAGAGAGAGGATCTATGTCCGGAGTGTCGGGGTTAAATCCCTATTGACAGAGACCATATGTACTCGCCGCCAAACATGACTCTCCCCTTTTTTCAGGACCTAGACTACTTGAAGGTGGTATATCACTTATATGACAGCGATTTTGAAGACGAGGAGCTTGCTAACCTTGTACGTTTCAAGGAGCAGGACCAGGAGCAGAAGAAAAGGTCTGTATTTGACACCCACCTCCTAGCCTGTGCTGAGAAACCAGAATACAGGATTGACTCTGTACATGTTCTTGAATAGGATTACCCTCACCAGTAACCCTTAGCTGCGCTGCTATTTTAAGGAGGCTTTGTATCAAAGGGGTAGATCCTCAGGTTGCTAATTTTTTTTACGTTATCTCATTTAATGTAACCATATCCATAACGCAAACGCCGAAAGCTGCTCAACGCTACGTTGTTCAGCCATTTTCCTTACCTTTTAACGGACCTTAGGCTTCCTCATATGTAAATCATATGGTGCTGAGCACTTTACCTGCCAACGGAGACCCTCAGACCTCTTGTTACTGTTAACATTATGCTAATAACGCAATGATATTTAGCACCTGCTGAAAGCTGCACTTACATCAAAACCCCGAGGAGCATTGCGTTATTTCTCCAAATAGCCTACATGGGTAAAGGGAAGGTCTTAAGTGGTACCCATATTAATGGACCGAGTGTAGGATTTAACCCTTTCATAATCTTTTATACCATCAGATACATAGTGGAACATATAAATGGCTGAAACACAGCAACAAATGAATATGAATTAATTTTTTTAAGGGATTAACTATAATATGTTGTTTAATGATAAAAATGAATGTTAGATATGTTTATTTGGCCTACTACTGTATATAATTTATGGTATCAAGTTTCAGTTTACCAGAATGAGTCTACATATGAGAAAATGATTTTCAAGGAGACAGAAGTAACCTACATAATAGTTAATTACAGGAGGACCCCGGGCATGCGGCAGGTCTGTTCTAAGGGCCCACCGCAAAGCGAAAATCGCCGGAAAGCAGAACCGGCGATTTTTGGTGTGTGCGCATGCGCAGACCTGAAATTCCCCCTTCTGCACATGCGTGACCTCCGTCGTGCGCATGCGCAACCTCGGCATCCCCCCTGGTTCTGAGCATGTGTGACCTCGGACTTCCCCATTTTGCGTATGCACAGACATGGCGACCCCCTTCTCGGTATCGCCATATCGCCATATCGGCGGATCGCTGAGAAGCAGGGCCCTGCTGTACACACAGATCAGGCACTGTGTTTAAAAAGAAAAAGGAAAATACATATAATATTCAACAAACATAACTATATACATTAGACAACGAAAAACATATATAAACATATTTACAACGTTTGGCGGGTGTGGTTGGGAAAGAGGTGTCGAAGCTCTCCTGCATTGCCCAGGTCAGGACACTAACAGATCCCGTCAACTGGGCAATGGGGCGCGAGATTCTCTGCGGGGGCGCAGGGTCTACAGAGGCCCCGCTCGCTTCCCAAAGGCATTTAAATGAAATGCCGGGGAAGCGGCAAAGGACTCTGTAACTCTCTTATCTTGGTTCAGAATTCTCCTGGTGACACGCCGCTATGGAAACAAGTTGCCATTTTCATTGAATGTCACGTTGCCGACCTCATGATGTCAGAGCCAAGGTAAGGAGGGGGGGCGCGAGGAGAGGGGGACAGCCGTCAGGGGTGTGCAAGGGAAAAAGATTGCTAACCTTCCCTAATAACGTTCTTTCCCAATGCACAAGGCTAGGGTAATCCCCCTCCATCCAGGTAACGTTACTTTGGTCCTTTGGTCCTTTGGTCCTTTGGTCCTTACTTTTGCATATCATTAGCCTTGAGGATACCCGTCAAGAAGGAAAATAAGGTCCGTTCCCTAATTAGGTTGGGTAACGTTATTTTCCCTTATTTAGTGCACTTCTGAGGATCTACCCCAAAGTTCCCAACTGCAAACTTGGTACAAAAATACCACCATATTTCTAAAGAAAACATCTCACATAAAGCCAGGGTTTTTGTTTTATTTGAATTAAGTAGAAATAGCCGTGTTAGTCCAGTTGCGATAGTGCAGAGTAAATGAGTACTTCAGTATTAGGTGATATCTTTTTATTTGGACTAACAGTAGATATTAAAAGACAAGTTTTCCAGAGTTTTCCTCTCTTCCTCAGGTCAGTAATACTGATTTACAAAAAATGACATGCTTTTAAACACAGATGTAAAAAAAAAAAAAAAAAACAGATGTTTTATTTTATAAATTTAGTATTATTGTATATTGTTTGACCCAGTTTTATTGCTGAAATACTTTTTCACACAGCCCCCTAAACTGCAAAATATCCTGAAGGGTCTCTTCTGCGTCATGCTATACACTGGTTATGGATGCTATACACTGGTTATGGATGCTATACACTGGTTATGGATGCTATACACTGGTTATGGATGCTATACACTGGTTATGGATGCTATACACTGGTTATGGATGCTATACACTGGTTATGGATGCTATACACGGGTTATGGGTGCTATACACGGGTTATAGGTGCTATACACGGGTTATAGGTGCTATACACGGATTATGGATGCTATACACGGATTATAGATGCCATACACGGGTTATAGGTGCTATACATGGGTTAGGATGCTATACACGGGTTATGGAGGCTATACACGGATTATGGATGCTATGTACGGGTTATGGATGCTGTACACGGATTATGGATGCTATACACGGATTATGGATGCTATTCACGGGTTATAGGTGCTATACACGGGTTTTAGGTGCTATACACGGATTATGGATGCTATACACGGATTATAGATGCCATACACGGGTTATAGGTGCTATACATGGGTTAGGATGCTATACACGGGTTATGGAGGCTATACACGGATTATGGATTATTATGGATTATTACATGTACAATATACTACAGATTTATAGTTTTAGAAAATCTTGCTTGTAACTGTATTTTGCAGTCATTTGCAAAGGCAATATTTATTAATGAACCATAAAGCTTCAAGTTGCCAGAAATATACTGAACTGGGAAACGCATAATTAGAAAGACATGGTCAGCATAAAAAAATAGATTGTAGATGAAGTAGGATCAAACATTGCTGTATATTTCAGCAACTGTAGCGTACTCCACCAAAGCAACTGTGGCATACTCCACCAAAGCAACTGTGGCATACTCCACCAAAGCAACTGTGGCATACTCCACCAAAGCAACTGTGGCATACGCCACCAAAGCAACTGTGGCATACTCCACCAAAGCAACTGTGGCATACTCCACCAAAGCAACTGTGGCATACTCCACCAAAGCAACTGTGGCATACTCCACCAAAGCAACTGCACCCACTACTGCAATCCCAACTATCTATAGTGCTTTGCTATTGTCAGTGAATACAGAAGGATCTATGTGAATGACACTTGAGGGCTATAGGAAACCATATATTGATTCATTCTTTATTAGTGGTCACTGTTCCACTTTGAACTTTACCAAATCAGGGATTATTGACTACAGAGATTTCGATTCTAGCTGTTTGGCTTTCAAAGGCAAATTGATGTATCCTGCCAATGGTAGTATTATTTATACCATTGTGTCTTTACTAATCAGATGGGAAAATTTTAACAGCAGCGGCTGAAAGGCTTAGTAAAATCTTTTACATCCACAGGGTTGTGTTTGTACAGAACATTTGTACTTTCTGCAAATTGTTCATTAAAACCTCCAATGGAACGAAGGAAAGCTTTTAGATTGCACGGTCTTTACTGTTTTCTGTTCTGTATTTTCCCTTGCCAAATGAATTTGCCAGATTCAGCGGGTGGTTTATAATAGAGCTGTATTTATTTATTTGTAAAAACATTATTGTGCGCTAGGTGCAAATAATGACACTTTTGAATGTATTATTTTCATAGAGAACGGGATAAAAGGATTGCTGATTTTAGAGCCAAGAAGCAAGATTTTGTACCTGGCATGTGGAATATTAACAGCGTCATGCTCGGAGGTCTTGGAACAGATCCTATCTTGCAGGGTAATATTTCATATCATTTCTACCCACAGTTCATTAGCCTCCTGTGCTCTACTTAGTATAGATCGTGTTACAGTGCAGTCCCTGCAAAGACAAAAAATTAACCAGTGACTGTGTTTAGGGGATAAAATCTGGAGGAATGACAAAAAATTCAGTAAGGTCTATAGATAACATATTAAAGCTGCAGACAAGCAATAACCTACATGTTTTTGTTTAATAAATAATTTCTGTACTATGAGAAAATACTTGTTGCTTTTTTTTTAAATCAACTCAGAATTACATTTTTAATGTATTATAATGTAACAAGCATTTGTGTCTCTATAGCAACCATTTACAAAGTCACGCCCCCTTCCTCTTCTGTAACATGCTCTGCCAGACCCCTTTTTGAGCCCTGCCCTCTCTCTAGCAGTGCACCAATTGTATCTAGTGACTGCCTGGTCACATGAACTTCCCCACAGAACTTTGCATCTTTGGTCCTCTTCTGCTGCACTGACAGCCATTTAGTGAACCCCCGAGCCGAATCTTTGCCGATCGATCGGCAACTTGGCTAATTACTTATCATTGTGTGGTTTGTATTGATGCACATATTAAAAGGAAAAAGAAATAATAAAATAAAAAATGGCAGCTTGGACTGCTGCTTTAACATGTGGGTATAATTTCCTCTGACTCCTCTTTTGTGTGTTGAACAGGAACTAAGGCAAATTCATCCTGTTCATTAATTGTCTTTATTGGGCCTCCAGCTTGGAGTCAGTAGGTGAAGGTTGGGGAGAAACACTTACTGACAAGCTCTCCACACCATTAAAAAGAAAACCTCACTTAATCTCTCTAGATAAAAAAAAATTAAAAAAACACAGGCAAATGTTTGCTTTATCTAGGATTAAATCTGTTTACAGCAGGAGTCCATGCTGACTGGAAAAATAACAATAATATTTTTTTTATTAACTGAACTGGATAACAATTTATTTATTTATTTTTGTATTTTCAGATGAGGAACATGAAAGAGAGGATAAAACGGAAACCTCATCACGGGTATTTTTAATGTTCGATAACCATGTAAAGTTACATAAACCAACAAAAATCTGAGTAGTAGTGCAGTAGAATATATATATATATATATATATATATATATATATATATATATATATATATATATATATATATATATATATATATATATGCTTTGCTGTGGAGGGTTTTTGTCACTTTTTTTACTCACCATAACTTAACTAAGTATGGTAAACCCTATCCTCATTGCTTCATTGCATAGCCAGTTAACCAATCCCACACTGATGAGACCCATTAAGGTCAAAACGCCTGTCTGTGGGTGGGTTTTCTGGCTATGCATCTTAACCCTGGCTGTGCTCAAAGCTGTGACCATGCAGCAAGCTTAAGCTTATAGGGGAACCATGTTAAAAATGGGTTTGAAGCAAAAAGTTGCACTGTGTGCTCATTTGCATGTCATTTCCCAGAATCCCTTGCTGCAGTGGAAGTGCTGTTTGCTGGGTGATAATGGTGAAAGGCGGGGTTGCAGACCTGCTTAAGACATGCAAATGAGCATACAGTTATATTTCCATTTGCTATATGCTTTGCTGTGGAGGTTTTTTTCACTTTTTTTACTCACCATAACTTAACTAAGTATACATACATACATACATACATACATACATACATACATACATACATACATACATACACACATACATACACATACACATACATACACATACAGTCATGTGAAAAAGAAAGTACACCCTCTTTGAATTCTATGGTTTTACATATCAGGACATAATAACAATCATCTGTTCCTTAGCAGGTCTTAAAATTAGGTAAATACAGCCTCAGATGAACAACAACACATGACATATTACACCGTGTAGGATCCCCACAGATCTACACTACAATACGGTTTCATACTGCCACTAAAAAAGAGGAATGCATTGCAGAGTCAGCACTGAAGAGGTTAAGCCAAGAAATGATGCCAATACAGATGTGATGCAGTCTCTGCTACTTGTGCCTAACAACATTTTTGGAAGGTTTACCTCCCTTTAGTTCATGAATGCTATTTTCCAGGGCTCAGGAGGGATGCCAGTGTAAATATGGTGCATTGATTGATACAAAGGGAGGTATTGATCAAAGTCTTTCTCCTGAACAATTGATGCTCAAAATAGTAGCACATGTACTGTATGAAGGTTGGATATCTTTTTAGATGGGAAATGTATACAGGGATATACCAAATAAGTACACATGGGAAGGATGTTGATCCAGTGATTAATCCGATTGCCAATTCTTGGAGTCAGGAAGGAATTCATTTTTCCCCTTAATGGAGTTTTTTGTTTGCCTTCCTCTGGATCAATAAGTAAGTATAGATATAGGATAAAATATCTGTTGTCTAAATTTAGCATAGGTTGAACTTGATGGACCTACGTATTTTTTCAACCTCATCCACTATGTAACTATGTAACCAAGGTAATGATAATCTTCAAAGGTTAACACTTGGTAACTGATGCCTCTCTACCCTTGTAAATTAAAACTTACAACTAGGAACTTTTCCCAATTTTTTGTAAAACTTTCTAAGTGCGTCGGTCTCCTATATATAACAATTCAACATATTAGTTATGTTGAGTCCACATTAAACTGGGGCAATATTTACTAAGCGGTACAATAAACCAGGGGTACGCAAATTGGTGGCTAGAATTTCTGGTGGGGCAGTTATAGAGGTCCCGCACTGTGACCGTGCAAGACCTCTATAACACACTTACCTTCCTTTCCAGCGACGCACCGTCATGGTAACCCGGCATCAAATGCCGCCGCAGGGTCATGTGACGTCACATAACCCCGGGCATCATTTGACGCCGGGTCCGAGCAAGGGGGGGGGGGCGGTGGGCGAGGGGCCCAGGAGTGCAGGCAGAGGTGCGCACAGGGAAAAATTTACGCACCCCTGCCATAAGCCATCTTGCAGCACTGGAAAACACCGTACAGGCCATTCACTGCAATAGGCTATAAAGGTGTCTACCAGTAGTGGAAGGTATCTAATGGTATAAAACTGACTGGTAAATATTAACCAAGATCTGTAATGCTCACTGCACCTCCTTTATCACTGAAATGCAAAATAGAAGATCAAATTGTCAGGAACTCTAGAAACATTGGTTCCTATGCAGTGTGAGGCTGCCTTCCCATGCTGGACAAAAGATTAAGGTCATTCATGTCACTGGTATTAGAATCTTCTACAGCACAGGGAAGGCATCAACATACTGTATATGCACGTGCTTTGGTGTACTTTTCATCTTTAACTTCTCCTACTGTATATAGTCATAATACTGGCTTACGATAAAATATGATCCCGGTTCATTATATTAATGCTACATTTCATGTTAACGTCTTTGCATTCATAGTTGAAATTAGTGTAAAAGCTGCATTTGTTTAAAATGTTCACGGTGTCATCATTATATCCATACAACCATACAACCATGCAAGCATCATTTTTGTAATAGTCCAAACTCATAGGCTTTTTTTTTTTTTCTTTGCTATATTTTATTAGCCTATAGACAGGTATTTCATAGACAACATTTTTTCTGATTCTTTCATTTTCTTAACATATTTTATGCCTAGACAACAAAATCAGCCATATCTCGTGAACATGAACTTCAACAAGAAAGGATAAATGCAGTATGGAATACACTTCATGTTCCAGAAGGGCTGCGATTAGATATGGCCATCAAGTATAGTTCTAATGAGTACCAAGATCTTCTGCCAGAGGTACAACTCTAAGATTTTAGTCTCTCTTGAAATACAAAACTAATGAGTATCTGCAAGTATCAATCAATGCTCATTGGTGTAAATGTCAACTTCTTATTTTAGTAACTAATGCCAGTGATCCATCTTTTCCTAAATGTTGTCTGGCAGGGAAATACAACTTTCTGTTATTATCATTCTTAAATGATATTAATACATGAGCCATCCATGAATGCAGAGCTGTACAATATAACTATACAGCAGGCACTGTATAACACAGACAGATACAGAAACTATTTCGCTGCAAACATTTGTGGTGACCAACATGGCTTTAAAAAAAAATAATAGTTGTACTCTTTCTGATTTGAAAAATCATCCTCATTTATTAAACATTGCGTCAAAGTTCCTTAAACCTAGTTTTACAAAGATTTAAAGCAACAATCTTCCATAGTCGTTGTTTATTTTTTAAGATTGAAACGTGTGGGTCCTACAGAACAGAACCATACTATTTTAGCTCCGGGGACCACCCAGTTTCCAGGATACTTACCTATCCAGTTTGCTGGTGTGTTCTCTCCCATTCGGGAAATCAAAATATCCACCAAATCAGCTTTAGTCCTGCAACCAGTAGGAAACCTCCGCGTCATCGTGGGGATGATGTTGTGGCTTCTTATTAGATGAGCGCGGTGGTCATCTTTTAATATCCAAGAAGAACCCTGGCAACCTAAATGGATAGCGTGGTTCAGCTACAGAGAACGCCCTGATTCTAATTCAATATGAAGAATGGGGGGGATTGCTGCTTTAAGCAATATGCTGTAAAAAGGAGAAGGTTCAGGGGATTCTATCTTGAACAAGAAAGGGAAATAGTAAGTTTATTTATTTATTTTTTTAAGTAGTGGCACGCCATATCCTTGTAACGTTGCTGACTGCAGGACAGGATACGAACCCGCAGGGCAGAGGTAGGGAATAATACACAGACCTTGGACTGGGATCAGAGGCCTGGGATGCAGGGGTAGTCAGGTACGGTTCCGGGTTCAAGGCAGGCAAAGGGTGGTCGGTTATGGTTCCGGGGTCGAGGCTGGCAAGGGGTAGTCTGGTACAGTTCTGGGGTCGAGGCAGGCAAAGGGTAGTCAGATTCGGTCCCAAGGTCGAGCCAGGCTGCAGGTAAGGAGTAGTCAGATCTGGTTCCGAGGTCGAGGCAGGCAAAGGGTAGTCAGATCCGGTGTCGAGGCAGGCAAGGGGTAGTCAGGTCCGGTTTCAAGATCGAAGCAGGCGGCAGGCAAGGGGTAGTCCGATTCAGTTCCAAGGTCGAGACAGGCGGTAGGCAAAACAAAGGCATGGCAAAGCTCAGACGGGACAAGGTACAAGTACTTTACACAAGCAAAGTTGGATAGCAACTGCCTGCTACTTAAAGGCCAGAGGCAGGTGCTGGCAATGAGGTCCAAAGCGAGGCTTACTTCCTGTCAGGGACTGCCAGGTAGCAAGATGGCCATGGCAGCTTCGGAGAAGATGATGTCACTGTCAGCAGTCATCCTGGATATTCGGACAGATCCCTTATAATCCTCCAGTTAAGTATTTTTGCACATTCACCAATGGTTGTGACGGATAACCTTGATCAGTATGCTAAAATGTGACTCAAAATATGTTTCTGTTTAACAAAATGGAAAATGTAAACTTGAGTTATTATTTCCATAAAGATAAGTGCAGGTTTCAGCAAAATAGATTAATTTGTTTAATCATTAATCTAAATTCTGCAATCTGGAAACCGTTTACTGACACTTGTTTTTTTTTTATTAATAGTCATTATCAACTATACAAGTTCATATCGTAATTTTGTTTCTCCGTTTCTTTCGTCCTTAATTCTATCCCATTCCCTCTCACTCCATCATAATATCCTATGTTGTAAATGAAATTAATACTGACTTATGTATTCTAATTATGGGTTGTCTAATACATACCAATTATATTGACCTGTTATTAAATAGAATATAGATTATATAAAATAGCCTAATATCGACAGAACACACAAATATTTGCCTTTTAAAATCCATACCTATGCTAATCTTGCCTATAATAAGGTATGTGCTTTAATGAATTCAATCTTATAAATAAAACTTACTGCCATTTCTTTATTAGGCAATCGACCTATGGGAAAAGGTGGTGAAACTCATCGAGAAGCGGGAGCAGTTTTTATCAGAACTGGAGATGTTTGAGAAAGTAGCTTCTGATCCCAACAGATTCTTTCAGAAAGGTAAGACCACTGATAATTGGTAGTGATAAAGGCCCAGATTCACTAAAAGGTGCCAAGCTTTAGCATGCCTTAACTCCTGTTCATTTGGAATTGAAGCGTGCTAATGCTTGCCACCCTTCAGTAAATCTGGGCCAAAGAGTTATAGGAGTTAATGGGGAAAATATAATGCATACTTTTATATTGTCGTACAGCATTTTCATGAGAAAAGCTTTACAACTCATACCTAGATAATTAAGAACCAGCATGTTATATTAAATCAGAATGTATATTTTTTTTCCTTCGGTTATTGGTTTACTATGGCAGAAATCCATTACCACTAGACAAGCACACTAGTGGTTTAAGCTAAACACATAATACATACTTCATGTTCAACTTCATTAAGCACATCCCCATAAATATTTTTTTATATGCTCTAGGTTATGCTGGGACATCAATGGCAAGAATGCAAGAGTCCAGAGAGAGAAAACAGTTGCACAGACAAATGACAGATATTGAACATAAAATTCTGAAAGTGTTACGTGTTATAAAGAAGATATTTAATGATACTGTCAGTTTTAAAGTAAGTACATGGGCATTACTTGCTAACTCTTATTGTTACCACCTTTTATCAATGCATAATTGGATGATACACAATGTACAAATGAGGTAGACTGCTCAAAATGGTAAGCTAACATGTGCCACGTATGGGGCTTTCCTGGGGGATTATTTCATTTCATAGTTTGGCCTACTCTTAAAATCAGAGTGTAAATACACTGTTCCAATGCCGTGGTTTATTTTGTTTAAAATGCAGGTCGGTATAATAGTTGAGACCTGAACTATTTCACATTTCGCGTGGTGGTCTGAGTGACCGAAATTGCAGTTGTATTTCAAGTGCAGTTTTGTATTAAGTATGGAGTTAGAAAAAGGAGGAGTTAATACAAGGAGGGTGGGAAACAAGGTGTACAGTATATTGAAGTACTGTGACTTGTTAGTACTTTCTACTCCATAGTTGCAACAATTGATTGGATTGAGAATGCCACTCAATGCACATCTTGCCACATGTATGTGCACTTGGAGCAGCTGTTCCCGGAAACATATCGCTGTGGGAAGTGTGAGCAAGTGGTTTCTTTGGAGTCTCAAATTGCTGATCTTCGCCTGCGCGGAGGCTGGGGAGTAAGCGATTGCTTTCCATGGCCATGGTGGATGGGCCATGGGGGACGTGCCTAGGGGCATCACGGAGCTGGCTCGCCCTCATTGGGCAAACCGCTCACGTGACCGGCCTGTCGTGCCAAGAAATCAGTTTCAACTGATTTCTTGCGCAACGCGCACCCGCTTCCGCCCGCACGCCGCATGGACGCGATCACTGCCTTAAGGCAGTCTGATCGCTCAGTGTCCACGTGGTCTGCTGCACCATGGCCCCAGCCTTAAGAGGTTAACTTGCAATATTGAGGGGCGTTGACAATCTTGAAAAGAGTTTAGTGCTCACTGAGCAGGTCCTGCCTGGAACTAGTGGTTCAGAGGGTGGAGCGGTGAGTGAGGAACAGGTAGGTAGCTGGGTCACCGTTAGAAGGGGAAGCAGAGGGAACAGGAAGAGGCAGGCCAGTTCTGACCTGTCCCACCCCAATAGATTTGCCAGATTCAGTGAAGATATTGGGGGCATCAGGGCAGGAATGGCAAGGCTGGGGGAGACTGATTCTTCTAGCAGCAAGGGGAATAGTTTCTCCAGCACAGAGGGGACTCAGGATACTCGGAGACCAAGAAAGATTGTGATGGTTGGGGACTCTATTATAAGGAGGGTAGGGACGGCAATCTGTTGAAGTGAGCACATGAACCAAACATTTTGTTGTCTTCCAGGGGCTTCGGTTTGGCACATTGCAGATCGGGTAGACAGATTGTTGGGAGGGGCTGGGACTGACCCGACGGTCTTGGTACACATTTTTATTTATTTATTTATAAAATATTTTACCAGGAAGTAATACATTGAGAGTTACCTCTCGTTTTCAAGTATGTCCTGGGCACAGAGTAAAACAAATAATACATGGTTACAAATACAGTTACATAAATGAACAAGGTATACATTTATATACAAGACATTGCATGCACAGTTAAAGAAAATATATATTATGAGCGTATGAAACAGTTACAGACCAGATTAAAGTGTGAGACAGCCTTAGATTTGAAAGAACTTGGCACCAATGACAAAGATGGAGGGTCTTAAAAAATTATTTTAGGGATCTAGGCCGCAAGCTTAAGGCAAGGACCTCAAAGGTAGTATTTTCAGAAATATTACTAGTGCCATGCGCTACCGCAGGGAGACAGTCGGAAGTTAATGCATGGCTAAGAAATTGGTGTAGGAAGGTGGGTTTTGTGTTTTTAGAACACTGGAATTCCTTTTGTGGGATGTGCTATCTTTATGCAAGGGATGGATTGCACTGAAGATGGATATTCTGTGCTATGGGGGGTAGGGGGGAGGATGTTAAAAAGGTTGGAAGAGATTTTAAACTAGGAAGGTGGGGGGAGGGACAAGAAACAGATAATAAACTAGACAGAATAGATGGGAATGGGGAAATAGCTCAGAGTTATAGAGGTAGAATGGGGGCAAGTGGGAGTTTAGCAAGCAGGGAGATGCTCTTATTAAATATAGATAATGCTAGAAGTCTTCTAAAGACTAAATCCAATTGTAGTAGAAAGTCAGGCGCAGATAAAATAACAGTAGCGCAGACTTTAAAAAACCTTAAATGCATGCTTGCTAATGCACGAAGCCTGACCGATTTTAAAATGGGGGAGCTAGAATTAATTAATAAGCATTACTGAAAAATGGTGGGATGAAACTCATGACTGGGCAGTTAATTTAGAGGGTTATTTTCTTTTACGGAGGGATCAAATAAATAGAAGAGGTGGTGGAGTATATTTATATGTTAAATCAGATATAAAACCTATTATAAGGCAAGATGTTTATGAAGGGAATTATGAAAATGTAGAGATTTTTTGGATAGAAATTATCAGTGGAGGTAAAAGTACATAGAAAATGTTTGTAGGGAAATAGTAGATGATGAGGTTGAAAAAAGACATGTGTCCATCAAGTTCAACCTATGCTAAATTTAGATGACAGTTACTTTATCCTATATCCGTACTTACAGTATATTGATCCAGAAGAAGGCAAACAAAAACCCCAGTGACATATCATCCAATGCTTTGCCAGGCCTTTACTGCAGCTGTCTTCAGTTGTTGTTTGTTCGTGGGTCTTTCTGTCTTAAGTTTTGTCTTCAGCAAGTGAAATGCATGCTTGATCGGGTTGAGATCAGGTAATTGACTCGGCCATTGCAGAATATTCCACTTCTTACGCCTTAAAAAACTCCTGGGTTGCTTTCGCAGTATGTTTTTGGTCATTGTCCATCTGTAAAGTGAAGCGCCATCCAATCAACTTCGCTGAATTTGGATAAATCTGAGCAGACAAAATATCCCCATCACACTGCCTCCACCGTGTTTTACAGATGATGTGGTATGCTTCGGATCATAAGCCGTTTCAAGCCTTCGCCATACTTTTTTCTTCCCATCATTCTGGTACAGGTTGATCTTAGTTTCATCTGTCCAAAGAATGCTGTTCCAGAACTGGGCTGGCTTTTTTAGATATTGTTTGGTAAAGTCTAATATGGCCTTTCTATTCTTGAGGCTTACGAATGGTTTGCACCTTGTGGTGAACCCTCTGTATTTGCTTTCGTGAAGTCTTCTCTTTATGGTAGACTTGGATAATGATATACCTACCTCCTGGAGAGTGTTCTTCACTTGACTGGATGTTGTGAAGGGGTTTTTCTTTACCATGGAAAGGATCCTACGATCATCCACCACTGTTGTCTTCCGTGGACGTCCAGGCCTTTCTGTGTTGCAGAGCTCACCAGTGCGTACTTTTTTCTCTCCAAACTGTTGATTTGGCCACTCCTAATGTTCCTGCCATCTCTCTGATGGATTTTTTTTTTTTGCAGCCTAAGGATGCCCTGTTTCACTTGCAATGAGAGCTCCTTTGACTGCATGTTATGGATTCACTGCCACACCTGGAATCAACTCCAGACCTTTTACCTGCTTAATTGATGATGAAATAACGAAGGAATAGCCCACACCTGTCCATGAAACAGCTTTTGAGTCAATTGTCCAATTACTTTTGGTTCTTTGAAAAAGAGGGGGCTACATAGAGGGGTTTAGAGATGTAATTCCTAAACCCTTCCTCCAATTTGGATGTGAATAACCTTAAATTAAAGCTGATAGACTACACTTTAAGCCCATATTCATTATTTAACTGTAACTTGAATTTATTTTGGTACACAGCCGAAATAACAAAACTTATATCAGTGTCCAATTATTTCCAGACCTAACTGTACATCCAATAGGGGGACTGAGTGCCCACAACTGCGTTTACTTGTCTTGTTATAGTTTACTATATACTTCTCTACCCAGAGGAGCACCGTCTACCCATACATTTATCTTGGGCAGAGTGGGGGCTGCCCTCTTTCCTTGTGTTGAATTACAGACCTGTAAGCATGACATCTATAGTGGGGAAGCTACTTGATAATATTCAGGAATAACTAATCAATAACAAAATTATTAGAAATAGTCAGCATGGATTTATGAAGGATAGATCATGCCAAACTAACCTTATTAGTTTATTTGAGGAGGTAAGTAGGAATTTGGACCAGGGTAATGCAGTTGATGTGGTCTATTTAGATTTTGCAAAGGCTTTTGATACAGTGCCATGTGAGGCAAATTGGACTAGGTAAAAATATTTGCACCTGGATTGAAAACTGGTTGAAGGATAGACAACAGGAACTTGTCATAAATGGAAGCTTTTCATGTTGGGCTCAAGTTGTGAATGGAGTACTTCAAGGCTCAGTACTTGGACCCTTGCTTTTTAACTTGTTTATTAATTACCTTGAGGTTGGCATAGAGAGCAAAGTCTCCATCTTTGCTGATAACACTAAATTGTGTAAGGTAGAAAAATGAGAGCAGGATGTAATTTCTTACCAGAAGGACTTGGATAGACTGTAAACTTTGAGGGGGGTTGGGGGGTAAATGGCAGATGAGGCTTAATATAGATACATGTAAGGTTATGCATTTGGGAAACAAGAATATACAAGCGACTTACATTAAATGGGGAAACATTAGGCGAATTCTTGATGGATTTAGGAGTGCCTGTAGACAGAATGCTTAGCAATGGTGCCCAATGTCAGGCAGTTGCTTCAAAGGCAAATTAGATATTATCTTGCATTAAACAGGGAATGGATGGAAGGAAAGTAAACATAATTAGGTGTGCCTCGAATATGGAGTACAGTTTTGGGCACCACTCCATAAAGTCCTTATGGAGCTAGAAAAAAGTGCAGAGAAGAGCCACCACATTAATAAAGGGGATGAAAAATCAGACTTATGAGGAGAGGCTAGCCATTTTAGATTTGCTTACATTAGAAAAGAGGTGTCTGAGAGGGGATATCATAACTATGTACAAATATATTTGGGGATAATACAAGGAGCTTTCAAAATAACTATTCATCCCAAGGGCAGTACAAACGACACAGGGTCATTCCTTAAGGTTGGAGTAAACGAGATTTCATCAGCAAGAAAGGAAAAGGTTCTTTACAGTAATGGCAGTTAAAATGCAGAATTCATTACCCATGGAGAATGTCATGTCATTATAGAAAGGAAAGATATTCAGAGATATAATAAATAAGTAAATATGGGAAGGCTGTTGATCCAGGGAGAAATCTGATTGCCATTGTAACGCCTCCCCCCCCCCCCCAACCTCAGATAGGGTCCCCTAGGGGAACTAACTCTCCCGTTACATGTCTGTGTGGTACGTACCTGCTAGCAACAGGAGGGCCTGAGTCTCCCGCGGTGACATTGGGGACAACAGGACAGGTTTCTGGGGTTGTGCCTTCGTTCTTCTCAATGGTACAGCACCTCCATCTCCTGCAGCCCCCAGCAATATGGGGGGGAGTACCTGTAGAAGAATTGTCTCCCCCTCCTCCTGATATACCCCATTCTCAGGCAGAGTCTTATATAAAGAATGCAGTCTCTTTATTTGCCTTCTCAGCAGCAGCAGTTATAGACAGTTGCACTCAGCCAGCTGTCCTCCTTCAGGATTACCCCTGACGCCACTCTGGGCCTAGGGCCACCCAGGGTGGGTCTAGCTCTTCCCCTACCCCCTATGCAGGGTAGGAGGTATTTGGTCCACCTACTATAACTATAGGTCTAACAGCTCTACTCCTTCTCCTCTCACTAACTCACTCTCATTTACTGACCACTAAATATGAAGTGCAACAGCCCTAAGTAGCTTCAACAGGCACCGCCCCTGTGTCTCTTGATTGGACACAGTTAGGTGACCTGCCTTCACTTCCTTAGTGCAATTGCTTGCGGTGGGGGAAACCCATGATAGCTCCTGGCAAACCTGCCCTTACACAGTGATTACTGCCAGGAGGAGGGTAGAAATATAGCCCAAAATCACACAGGGCTACACCATTATTTGGAGTCAGGAAGAAATGTCTTTTTTCCTGTATGAGATATCATTGGATGATGTTTTAGTGGGGTTTTTGGTTTGCCTTCCTCTGGATGAAAATACTGTAAATACAAATATCAGGTAAGCATCTGTCGTCTAAATCTAGCATACTGTAGGTTGAACTTGGAGGACATGTCTTTTTTCAGCCTCATCTACTATGTAACTATGTAACATATTCAGTACAGTATTAATTTGTGTAATAGACCTGTCATTGTGCATTATTTTATGTGAGTGTTAAAAGCAGCATGTAGCTAAGCAATACTGAATCACCCAGATTGCTGCAGCTCCAAGTACACAGGTTCTGCCTGTCCTGATAAAGAAAAGATTAAAAATAAACATAAAACTGCAAGATGATAGACCCCCATTACACTAAACCGCCATTATTTATTAGTATAGCTTACATGTCCGTTATGACAGCCGCCACCAGAATGGGAATGATAAGCCTCACTAAGATGTGTTGGATAGGTTTGTGTTCTAATGAATAATTCTGAGTGGGTGAAATGTTCTGTAGAATTGTGCTGCCTTTGCTAGTAACATTCAGTTTTTATTAACACACTGATGAACATTTTATTTTTTTATAGGGACGACCTTATGTTGAAAAAATACAAAGGGACAAAATAGAAATGCTCTACTGTCTACAGCAAGATCGTCGTAAAGTCTTAATAGAGCGAGATATTAAAAAAGAAATTGCACTATTAAATCTGGAACCTCAATTAAGTAATTTATTGTAATGATATATTTGCAATTAAATAAATATTTCTGAATTCTCTAATAAACTAAATAGTTTTTACAGAAGTTGACTTTTCGTCCTCTCGCTTGTCAAAGGATCTTAATTTTTAGAGTGAGAACGGATCTAGATCCTCTGTAACACATCCACTGGCTATGTGCCCTTTGGAAAGATGACCCCATTAGTTTGGGTGTAAAAATGTGAATAGTATGGAAATAAAGAAGCATCCATTGGAGAAGGTGAGTTTATCATTATCGGTGCCATGTAGACAAATGCATCACAACAGCACTTGTAACTCTGCTAAGCAGAGCTGTTCTCCCCTCGCATTACACTACGTCTAAAGCAGAGACTCGCAAAAGAACACAGGCACCTGAGGTCAAAAGCAGTACTCAACAGAGCTCCTTTTTATTCTTCATTCCCACTATCTCTCAGGCCCTTATTCAATATGCTGGGAAGCTCCATTCAAATGAACGAGATTATAGTCTTCTCCAGTACAGAGAAACACATTCACGGCTTTTTGAATAAGGGGCCTAAATTCTGTGAAGACATCTTCCCTGTGCACAAGGAATTTGCATCACAGATTTTATTAAATAAGGAACTGACGGTAATTCACGAAGCTCCAATAAGGGATATTGCAGTTCAATACCGTATTAACTGCCACTGACTTGAATTGCAGTTAACCAGGCCAAGCTTCACTCTTCTTTATCACAGTTTAGTGTACCCTGGCCTGAAAGAGACGCTTGAGTTTTGAATGCGCTCATTGTTGCTACTGGTTAATCTTTCTTAATCTGCAGATTTAGAAGGTAATTGTATATTGTCTAAAATAACCATTTGGGATGTTTTTGGACAAAAATTCCCATTAACAAAATGCAAGCACAGTCGCTTCAGACAATATGAAATACCCCCCTTAGCAACCCTATTCCTTTCCTGTGTATAATTTATTTATACCGTGTTGGGGGATGAGCGATTAAACTTAATAGGACAAAGATTCATAACACGGAATGCAACGCAGACAAAAATTGGAATCGCCATTAATTGTGGATTTTGTTCTTATATTGTCCTAGCAGTATCAAATTTCCCATAACGCCCGTTAGGTCCAGGTCTAAGGCAGCAACATTTTGAGGCGGCACTGTGAAAGTGGATTAGAATGTCCGTGTCCATGAGCACATTAGAACAGGTAGAGGATACGCCCACTCCCGATTGTGGTGACAAGGTACTCCCGTTTTGGAAAGGGGGAAAGGAGGTCGGGTCCGCCAGATATAGTGCAGGCTCCTGATCTCTCAAACCGACACGCACAGCACTGCAGGAAGCAGTCGGCTCAAATAGGGAAAGCACCCGCTCCCGGTATTGACGATGGTCTCGTGGAGGTAAGGGAATCAACTCCAATACAGACTCATCGTGACCATCATTAACCCCAGGACCATCTTGAGGGTTTGGCTACATTGTGTCTTTGACCAATTTTTATTTATATGTGTATTTCGAATTTACATTTTTTATCTATATTTTACATAAATCAATTCATTTACATGAATCATTTGCGCTGGTTTCTGTCTTCCAAATATGACATGGGTTAATACACACAGCTATCGAGCGGATCCACTTTTCACCCCCAAAGGGTCCCTCAAATGAGTAATATCTCCCTCCAATACGTCACATTTATCAAAAATATACATTCAAAATCTTGTAGCAAAATGTGCTCGAAAATGCAGTTACACTCTTCAAAACGTGCAAAGTTCAATCAGCCAAAAGACAAAACTTATTACATTTTAGATTTAATATACAAAAGTAGGACAGTGCTTAGGTTACAAAAAAGATTACTACACATACAGTACAAAATATGGAGATGAATTTGAGTTCATGAAATAAAGGCAGGATTCTTATACGTTTCAACATAGTATCCGATTCCTTCCAAAGAGGTAATTGGAACATGAAAGATGAGAATTCACATGTCTGAAATTGTTCAATTCTAAATTCACATTCCAAATGCATGGAATATATCCTAAACGTCTCTGCTTAGAAAACTGGATATGCACATCATCTGGGATTGTCCTTATCCCCCCTCAACATTCTCCAGTGACACCTTTGTGACTGGAGGAGAAAAAATAGTGTGTGTGGGCCGAGCACGCGCATTTTAAGTGAAACTTATTTGTCTTTTGTCACTGTTTTGTCACAGAAATTGCATTTGTGATGGTGATGTTTTTAATTAAAAATCAAAAACACAATTTCAGGGACAAAGAAGTTTGACTTAGAACGCTCATGCTTGGCGTACCCTGTTTTAGCCATTTGCACTTCTATATTTATACTAACTGGATGCCTTGTCTCCCAAGTGTGGTGAGGTTGCTGCTGCTCATGCGCATGCGCGCCGAGCTGGCGTCCACTGCGCATGCGTGCCAATCCGCCAGCCTCAAACTATATTTTTAGTAACTGTGACGTATGTGGTGTGTCACCAAGTGTTGCGGGTTTGGTGCTGCCAGCAGCTGCTGTGCAACACACTGAGCCGATGGGTACTGCGTGGGTGCACTGAGACACCGGCTACTGCGCACGCGTGCCGAGCCGTTGGCTGCTGCCAACACTGACGTCGCCGGTGGCCTCTTCTGGCAGCAGTGATGTCACATCCGTTACTGTACTTTCGTCACCATGAAGGCGATTTACTGCAAGTAAAATTTTGGGAGGTGCCAGCAAAGAAGTTTCACTTCAAAAATGGTTTTCTTTTCAATTAAATGGTGCCTGAATATATGAAATACCTCATAACTTCATTTCTGTAATTCGTAGAATATTGTAATGCAATTTATCACGTTCAGGTGAATTTGCTGCATGTAAAGAGACTACTTTTGAGGGGATTAATTGTACATGAGAGACAAGCGTATATCTCTCCTTTGCATCCTCACAATTGTGGACTGCATTATTTAATTTGTTTGATCGCTAATGTTACAATGATATATTTGTAATTCTCATGACTTGTTGTCAGACCCATGATATTTCATATTTAGTACATTCACACAAACATTGAGTGTCTTCCTGGCCACACCATCTGACATGCTTCAGAATCTTTCAGGAATTAATCCATTAAAAAAGTTATATTAAAAGGTTTCTTGTTTGTCCATTGTCAGAAAAGAGTTGCGACCCCAATTTCCTAAGCCAGGTGTTGGCCCCATATAACCTTACACCTAGATAAACACAAAAACCAGGCTAGGTCTCTGGCTTGACCTGCTATAAAAACAATACTATGTAATTTTGAGATACAACAATTCAAATTAAAGCTAAAATGAAGAAGCCATGTGTGAAAACTAAGTACGCCTTATGATTCACTAGCTTGTAGAACCACCTTTAGCAGCAATAACTTGAAGTAATAGTTTTCTGTATGACATTATCAGTCTCACATCGTTGTGGAGGAATTTTGGCCCACTCTTCTTTACAACGTTGCTTCAGTTCATTGATGTTTGTGGGCATTTGTTTATGCACCGCTCTCTTAAGGTCCAGCCACAGCATTTCAATCGGGTTGAGGTCTGGACTTTGACTGGGCCATTGCAACACATTGATTCTTTTCTTTTTCAGCCATTCTGTTGTAGATTTGCAGGTGTGCTTGGATCATTGTCCTGTTGCATGACCCAATTTCGGCCAAGCTTTAGCTGAAGGACAGATGGCCTCACATTTGACTCTAGAATACTTTAGTATACAGAGTTCAATGTTGACTCAATGACTGCAAGGTTCCCAGGTCCTGTGTCTGCAAAACAAGCCCAAATCATCACCCCTACACCACCGTGCTTGACAGTTGGTATGAGGTGTTTGTGCTGATATGCTGTGTTTGGAGCTTATGATAGGAATACTCTTGCAAGACATACCCCATTGTGACAGTGACAAGAGTAGTTTCAAAATAAATGTATTGATACATAATATATAAAATATATGGGGTAATAAAAGATAATCTAAAAGCAGCGACAATACGCATGAGCAGCACAGCAAGGAGATAACCTAAAGTGGATATAGTAACTGTTTGCTGTGAGAGGCCAAGAGCACCTCGGTGAAAGGTGACCAAAAAAATGAATACTTAAACACCAGGATGGGTGAATTAGTGGTAATCTTATACAGCTCTAAATGACAGTGTATGTAAAGAGGAGCCGGCTATCATGCATCAGAGGGGACAGTCCCTATTGGCATACATATATAATGATGACAGCCCTATGCAGCTGAGTCGTTGTGTACATGATGGTAAACACATCCAGCTGTATACTGATACCAACACTGTTAGTGTACAGGGCACACACTTGTAATTAAGAATAGGTAATGTTACTATAGCAGGACTTCAATATAAAGCCCCAGATGACCTGTTATAAGTGTACGCAGGCGAGCAAGAGTGTGTAACAGGCATTTTTTATTTTATTTATTTATTTATAAAAATGTTTTACCAGGAAGTAATACATTGAGAGTTACCTCTCGTTTTCAAGTATGCCCTGGGCACAGTTGTAAAAAAATACATGGTTACAATAAAAGAACAGGGTTATACAGTCAATTCACAGACATTTCAAGGACAGATAGAGTTGGAAAATTGGGTACAGGGGATAAAGGGCTTGTGAGTTTCAGATTTGAAATAGAGCAGCTTTAACATCAGCAACCGGGTCACACCCTTTGGCTGCACCAAAGGCTGTCCGCCTTTGGGGCAATGCAGATGTACACTGGCGTGGTTGAGATTCAATGCAGCTATGAACAAGCAGTTATTTGTGTCCTCTTGGCTCATTAACATTCCAGTGGGTGGGGTTGATGTTCCACAAAGTACAAGCAAATGTTAACCCTTAGCACGCTGGTCCTGTGCAGAGGGGAGCATTTCTTGGGGAGCCCCATCAGGCTGTCTGCCTTTGGGGCAACGCAGATGTACACTGGGGTGGTTGAGATTCAATCCCGTGACCAATGGCTGAGTGTGGGAATCTATGCACACAGCTGGATTCAACTCTGCAGCAAAACATAGGGGGATCATTGCTACATTAATCCTAACGCTGCAACTCTGGTGAGAACAACACTATAGTTCGCCAGTTGGTAACCCCAGTATATGGGTATCTGACTCACTGGTCCCTGAATGAAATGGTGGAAGAATGTTTAACCGTTTACTGCCAGGTACAAGAATCCTAAACTGAGGGGTATCAGGAGAGGGTAGGAGGGGAAAGCAGTGAAGCCCTGAAGTAGAGCTAACCTGATAGATCAGGAGCAGCGATCGTGTACAGGTTAGCCAGATGAAAGGAATGGAATTTCTAATAAAAAAACAAAAAAAACTCCTGCCTCTCATAGCCGCGCTACAACATCAACTATAAAGAACTTTAAGTAAGCATTGTAAAAATCAACAGGAGGACAAAGCGCTTAACCGCAAAATGGCCGTCAGGATGCACACCTGCATTCTGACGCATCTGCTGCTGTGAGCAGTACTTGCTTTGTTGGCTGCTGCCTGAGTGCCTCTCTACAGCAGAACCGATTTGACTTTTACTGTGCTTAAAGTTTTTTAGAGGTTGATGTTGTAGCGTGGCTGTGAGAGGGGGGGAGTCTACCCCTGCAAAGAACTGTCACAGCATCACGTGACGCCCGTGGCCATGACAACGGGACGCTACGTAACGCCACAATGCCATAAGGCGTCCCGTTGTCATGGCAATGGGATGCCATGACGTCACTTAGCATGCCGTTGTCATGGGGACGCGGCACCATATGACGTCGCGCGGCCATATTGAAGGGTTGCAGCGGAAGATGCCGGAACGATGCCTGAAGACGTCACCAAAGGTAAGCGCGAAATTTAAAAATGTCTCTGGATTGGCCTTCAGTAGAAGGTGGCAACCCTGCATAGAGGCCAAGGCATGTAGGGCAGAATTACAAACCAGCCAATGGGAACAGCGCCTACCTTCTCCTGTTCCCACGGCCAGCTCACTATCTCTTGATAAAATAGGCGCCTATCAGACCAACGGCTCCTAGACAAGAGGACTGCCCATCCCCAACCTCCATTGTCCACAACCTCCTCATGGGGCCCTCTGCACACGGATCCCTGGTGTGCAGGCTAGGTAAGTGTATGACCAGTCCACCATGCCCAGGGCATCCAGAACACAGTTACAGGCATACCCTGCATTAACGTACGCAATGGGTCCAGAGCCTGTATGTTAAGCGAAAATGTACTTAAAGTGAAGCACTAGCTTTTCCCCACTTATCGATGCATGTTCTGTACTGCAATCGTCATATACGCACATAACTGATGTAAATAACGCATTTGTAACAGGCTCTATAGTCTCCCCACTTGCGCACAGCTTCGGTACAGGTAGGGAGCCGGTATTGCTGTTCAGAACGTGCTGACAGGCGCATGCGTGAGCTGCCGTTTGCCTACTGGGCGATATGTACTTACTCGCGAGTGTACTTAAAGTGAGTGTCCTTAAACCGGGGTATGCCTGTATACATCAACAGTTCTGCAATAATAAATGGTCCAATCGTTTCCCACATATATTCTTGGCTAGATAAGCCACGATAGGATGACTATATACTATAGGGCTACACTGTATATCCATCAAGACGATGGGGCAATGTCTGGTCTTTACCTTCATTTAGAAGAGCCATATTACCTCTACCATCACTGTTCATCATACACATTCTCATTAAACTGGATGAATGGTATTTTCATCTTAAAAGGGGGTCATTCTAAAATCCCCCCGGCTGCAAAACTGGTACAAAAATAGCACCAGATTCACTAAGAATAAGCACATTTGCCAGGGATCTCTGGTATCTACACTTGTTGTATTTTGAGTGCATGATTATTCTAGTTTTGGATGGTCAATGGGTACCTCACTAAATAGGTTTGTTTCTCGCGCGTCAATTTTGCATTGTTTGCACATTCTGTGAAAATGTTTCTAATAAAAAGCCATTTGTGAGTAAAAAAATATTTCCCACTTTTTTTTTTTTTAATCTTTTGACTTTTGTTAGTAGAATTGCTAATAGCACTCAATACTTCTAATCGTGTCTCTGTAATTAATCCTAGTGTTCAACTCCAGTCCTTAAATCCACCCCAGCAGGTCAGGTTTTCGGGATATCCCAGCTTCAGTACAGGTGGCTCCATCAGAGGCTCAGTCAAAGATACAGCACAAATTTGCAGCATAATACATCTGTGCCTCCATCTTTTATGTACAGGCTTTTGTTAGATCTATCGACTTTCATCTGAGAAAGTAGAACATTAATACTTTTCATAAGCAAAGTATCAGGCCATTAAAAAAAAAGGTAGGGTTTTAAATATTAATCAACAGTACTAAATACACAGAATCAAGTCATTCTCCACCAGTCCTGTTTGTGGCCTGCAGTCTGTCCTTGTGTATATACTGTACATTCTTATGGAGAGTTGGAGAGAAGCCAACAAGGCTGGGCTGTGTGACCTCACGCCGACATGCAGCAGTTGCACATTCTGTGCACTTCTCTTCTTCCTGGTAACACAATCGTACCCACAATGCCCGGCTGCCTTGTCACTGCTGCTGCAATAGCTTGCAAAGGATAGTTTGGGCTGCTGCACAAGCATCTGCAAAGCCAGGTCTGCGAGAGGTAAGCCGGCGGAGACACAGGGAGATGGTGGGGGTTTGCTGGGACAGCGTGGCGGAGGCTGCTGTTGCTTTGTATGATATGACAGACACACTGCACTGTAGGCGAACCGGTTAGCAAATGGTCTTAACCCCATCCCTTATACTTGCTGGAATTGCTCTGTGAGGCTCTCTGGCAGCGAAGGGGTTATCAGGAAGGACTATATATGCAGATGAGCACACAGTAATATTTCCATTTGCTATATGCTTTACTGTGGAGGATTTTTGTCACTTTTACCCACCATAACTTAAAGAGAGAGTGTGTGTGTGTGTGTGTGTGTGTGTGTGTGTGTGTGTGTGTGTGTGTGTGTGTGTGTGTGTGTGTGTGTGTGTGTGTGTGTGTGTGTGTGTGTGTGTGTGTGTGTGTGTGTGTGTGTGTGTGTGTGTGTGTGTGTGTGTGTGTGTGTGTGTGTGTGTGTGTGTGTGTGTGTGTGTGTGTTTTTTTTCTCTCAATCGTTTAGCAGCAGATAAATCGGTGCCCTCATTCTTGAAGCAGTTACTGGGCTGGGTTAGCGGGAGTTGTGCATGATAGGGAATAAGCACTGTCCTTCCTGCTACATTACATTTCTTTCTCCTGTTTGGATTAAGAAGAGGAAACAGCGGTGGTGGGGGTGTCACCTAATGTACGTCATTGCTGTTTTAACTCATTCAGTGCATGAAAGCTAGGGATGCATTGAGTAGCTGTGCGCTCACCCGCAGCCCCACCGGCTGTGCAGGAGTTACAGGAAAACTGACGTCAGAGTGTTCGCAAGGTGTGCTGGGAGTTGTAGTTTCCCCGCCTCTCTTTAGCATTCTTTATGGATTGCATGAAGAGATATACAGGTGAGGAAAGCTGGAGTGCAGGGACAGGCTCTGCCAGTCCTGTGTTACAGCTCTCATTGGTCATTCAGCACAATGCAGTATGCCATGCAAATCAGATAGTAAAATAACACGTGTGTGAGCCTGTAGTGGTGATCCCTATTTATTAGCCAAACCTGTAATGGAGTAAGATCTCCAAAATCCAGCACTGGTGAGCCTGTACCTGGCAGGGTGTCCAACTGGATCCAATCTTAGTTTCAACATCCCCAAAGTTTTCTCTTGGGATACATTAGAGTTCTCTCTCAAGGCTCAGTGACACTTGGAAAGTCTGGACCAAAAATATTAAAAATAATTATATGTAATCTTAAAATTCAGTCACAAAGAAGAGGTGTTTATCAATGTGCAGATTGGTACACAACCTGACGATGGATACCAATACTCCCATACGCTCTATTAAAAAATAACATTTAAAATCATAGATTTGTGATGGTTTTAAGACCAGTTGCATAGTAGATGAGCTTGGGAAAAAAAAAAGACAGAGTTCAACCTATGTTAAATGTCGTGATGCTGTTGATGAGAACGGCTGCCTTCCCATGAGTGAGACTTGCTTCAGTCTGGACTGCAGACATGTAACTTATTTGCAGCCCTATAAAGTTCAAAGGAGTTTCACTAATAGAAATCAAAACTTCTCCATGCGAATCACATTTTTCATCCCAGAAGCCCCCAAGCTAACAAATGTCAGTCTTTGCAGGTGGAAACCTCTGGAACTGCACAGTTCATATAAAGAAATAACGTAACAAATTAGATGATACAACTTTTTTTCACCCTAAACAACCACCTCAGAACCATGAGATATCCACGTGTTGTCTGTATATGTTCCTCTTGCAAGGTTTAGGGAATACACCCAAGTTCCTACTTACAAATTGCAACTACGTTCTTAGAACCTCTGTTTGAATGATGTGTTCAGCATTACATATGTTGTAAAAAGCACAGTGGATTTGGGTGGGGTGGATGGACATTTGTAATTCCAAATGTATCGAATGACATTTAAATATATACATTATACATATTTATTAACTGCCATACTACTAAAATAATAATAACATACAATAGGACTCATGGATTTATCACAGTCACTGAAGCTATTCCTTACATTTACATTTTAATCACATTTTCTTAATTTAAATATTTACATTCAATTAAATATTTACAGTGTAAGCTTTAGGGCAGGGACTCCCTAATTACTAGTGTTTATCTTCCTGTTTAACATACTTGTGAAACTTGATATATTAACCTGTTTTATTGTCTTGGTAATATGGTTAAGCGCTGCCTACATTGGTGGTGCTATACAAATAATCATATACACATTTAATATGTTGTGTTTTCTTTTGTACAGGCGACATCTCTGTTATGGTGCTGTTCACTTATTTGCAAAATACTTGACATAAAAAGCAAAATTAGAAATCCATTCAAGTTCATCTTTTGAGGTTTGGGAAATAAATGACAGAATGGATGAAAGATCTCGCAGTTTGCTGCTTCTGAATCGAGCAGCACTGGAAAGGGACCTCAGGGCTTCATACATCATGGATCACATGGTAAAGGATGAAGTTATTACCCTGAAGGAAGAGGAAAAAGTAAAAGCTCAAGTAAGGAACGACTCTGCCTTTTATTGAATGTTTTTGCCTAAATCTCAGAACTGGGGAAGGGACCATTGCATATATTTTGTAAAGTAATGAAGTCAACAAACATGTGATTGGCTTTCTTTTGATGCACACTTGTGCAGGTTTGACTACTAGGGGCCGTGTTTACATGAGACACCACAAGGAGCCATCAGACACCTTGTAGCCTATTCACTGGAAGGAACTGTAAGGCAGAGGTGGACAAAAATATTAAATAGTTAGAAGCCAGTCAGACTTTTTAGGAGCCAGCATTTTGTCACAGAAGCATGGATACACAGAACTCCCGGTCTGGGCAGGCAGCCTGACAAATGTATATTTATGTACTAGAAGAGTTAAATGACTGACCCTATGAGAGACCCACAGTATCTGTGATTGATGATCATTGTGTTGACGAAGATATATGTGCTCGGTGCCCAGCATCCATAATGGAATCTTAAACTATAAGAGGATGTTTGAAATGACCCGATCGCACTGATCTCTTTATCTATATTGTCACGCCGTCATCAGATTGTGGAAAGCTAGCGAGCTTGCTGTCTTCAGCAACGGCCTCGTCTTGCAGGCCAGTGCCACGCGCTGTCTTATTTCTCACCTTTTATCCACAGGCTACTCAGGTGGATAAAGCAACTTTACTAATTAATCTGATCCTTGACAAAGACAATCGGGCATACGTTTCCTTTTATAATGCCCTGCTTCACGAAGGCTATAAAGACCTTGCTGCTCTCCTCAGGGAGGCTGTCAGCGCCGACCTTTCCCACAGCGGCAACAGTTCCACGAACGGAATTACTTTATATGGTGAGTCAAGATTTTATGGGGGTAATCCTTTGTACGCCAACGTGGCCGTTCAGCACGTTATTGACTGAAAATCCCCAT
Organism: Ascaphus truei; assembly: GCF_040206685.1. Lineage (NCBI taxonomy): Eukaryota > Metazoa > Chordata > Amphibia > Anura > Ascaphidae > Ascaphus > Ascaphus truei. The sequence goes on from NC_134487.1 coordinate 128,362,508, forward strand.
TAAAGTCTATGGAGATTTTTTTGAACGAAAGCTGCCGAAACGTCCGCTACAGCATGTATAGAAAAGGCCCTATGGCTTTGTGGCTGAACGACCACTATGGGTCACTTATAGCACATTTAAGTCTTGCTTTTCTGGAAAATGATCAAAGCAATGCCACCCATATCTCCAAGCGTCTGAAGTATCTTCAACTCGGGCAGTGAAGATAACAGATGTAAAACAGAAATCATTGTAGACTACCCCAAATAGTTCCGGTTGGGTCACATCTACTACACCTTGCGTCCTTTTCCTAGTGCGGCTAAGGACACTGCAGATGAAGGGCTGTTAGATGTCATGCACCACACACAATGAATCTCACTGGAATAGAAACACTCCAATACAGATAGATTACACTGGTGGAGGGGTAGCGGCTACTAACAGGACCATGCCAGGAAATGGATAATGCACTTTAGGTCCAATTCATTTGAATAGGTATAAGATGCTCAAACCTCAGCACAATTTAGTAGCTTTGGGCCAAATTCAGAAGTTAGGTTATACTAACTAGTTAGGAGCCTTTCTTAATATTAATCACAAGAAAAGCCTGATTTAGTTTGTTACGGGATTGGAAATTGTTATTTATTTTTCATGTTATGGACAATGATATGGAGAGTGTGTTATGTGTAATCCGAGACTGTGCATTTCCTAACATTGGTCATGAGTGTGTCTTGTCCTCAGAGCAGTAAGTGAATCTCACATGTACAGTATTGTGCAAGCCTGAGTAAACCAGGCACGCAGACAGATACAAGAAGTACCAGACAGGGCTTCAACTATTGTAAACAATGGTGGGCATGACACATGTTGTGATATACCAGCATGCCTATCGGATGAAACTAATAGTCTGATAGTAAGAACAGATGTATGGGGGGGGGGGGGGGAGGGCATGTAAACATGGTCACACAGCTGGTCTGACTACAAAAGTGTAGAAGGGCACAATTCACCCAAGACTTGTTCCTCTAGTGGAATGGGACATTTTGCCGCAGCCATTTGGCGGTGACCAAACCGATGCCGGCGCTCTGCCGCCAGGCATGTCGCCGCCCAAACATCCTAGTGCAGGGGTCTCCAACCTCTCAAGGAAGGAGAGCCATCTTATAAAACATTTCTTTGTCCAAAATATTCAGAGAGCCGCAACACATGCATGAATATTACACCCCCACAAACACATACATACAGTATAATGTACACACACTAATAGGTATATACTGTATAAGCATTAACAAACGACAAACATACTTTAATCAGAATAAAATGCAATAATAAGTCAATTTATTTAGTTATTGTTTTTCTGTGCAAAACAGTTTGTCATTTAGAAATACACAATACATACATACACTACCCCCCCCCCGCCCCCAAATACACATGCGCACACTATCCCACCCAAATATATAATAATATATATATTATTACTACACGAGGGGCTATCTTCTGCAAACCATATTAATCACCAGCTCTCCAGGCGCATTATCAGTAATTTGTTTCACTTATTGTCCAAATAAGTATCACAATGTTTTATTGAAGGAGCACATTTGTCCCACTTCCGGAAATACAACTACGAGAAACCCAAAATAAAGTATTCTGTTCACACACACAAAAGGCACAGAAATCGATCATACAATAATATGAAAAAAAGGATAGATTCACTAAAGAAAGCTCAAGAACGTCGGTTTTAAAGTAAGAGATACCACAAGGTTGCACCTTTTTAATATGTGAACCATACACACACATATGTATATACAGACATACAGACACACAATTATTTTGGGCCTGCCTCTCTTCTGCACTGTCCTGGGTTGCCGCTCTCCAACTGCTGTCTCTCTCCCTCACTGGGTTTCCGGTAGCTGCGGGGGAGCAGCCGGCACTGGTCGGGCCTCTTGTTGCCTCCGGGCATCTCCCCAGCTGCTGGTATGCCTCCTGCACTGTCCCACGCCAGGCCATTCTGTGACGTCAGTGCGCCAGAAGTTGCACACGCCGGCATCAGAGACCCGGCCTCCCCTCCCCGCAGCCAAGAGCAGCACAGTGAGGGAGAGAGACAGCAGCTGGGGAGCGGCATCCTGCGGACGGAGGAGAGCCGCATGTGGGTGCGGAAAGAGCCGCATGTAGGTTGCCGACCCCTGTCCTAGATTGTTCCTCTAGTGCCATTACTGACTTTACAAGACCGACTTTAATGTTCTGCTTGACTCTAATTGACTTTGACTTTGAGAACCTGAAACTGACAAATCATAATCTGTTTCACTTCTCACTGTGTCCTACTGTTCACCAGCGGTGTCCAATAGGAATTCAAATACACGTAATAACCTCTCTCCACACATCCCAAATACACATAATAACCCCTCTCCACACACCCCAAATACACACAATAATCCCCCCACACGCCCCAAATACACATAATCCTCCCCCACCCCAAATACACATAATAATCTCCCTACACTTTCCCTGGGGGAGGACACCGGTGCCACACGGCAATCACGTGGCCAATGAGATCCCCTCACGCACCAACAGTGTGTCACCTCCCTTTGCAACTTCCCAGTCTTGAGCAACACTACTGGGAAACCATTTTTTTTTTAAATTTCAGTAAAACCAATGTATTTGTAACATGTAACTCAGCGCCAGGCAAATGATTGAAGTTTTAATTCCTTGGGTTATGCCACGTATAGGGCTGAATACATATTCATGTATAGGTCATTTCCCATTCCTTGTCATTGTGTTTCGAAGTAATAATGTTGGGTGTGCATCTAATTGCAGTTAAAACGGCACTGTGTGAAGGTGATGTGCCACTGAGACCGGTTGTGTTTGTCACTCGGCTGGAACTCGTTCATGAAATTCAACAAAAACTGTACGTTTTGAAAAGGAACCCCGGGTGGGTGACAGTCTATGGCATGGCGGGCTGTGGGAAGTCTGTATTGGCAGCAGAAGCGCTTCGAGACCACAGCATCTTGAAAGGTGAGCATGCACCGTATCACAGGAGCCCTCTCGCTACAAGACTGGGTCTCCGTGGTAAAATGAGCGGCTGTAAAATATTGTACATTTAAAAAAAAAAGAGGTTTAAAAATCTATAAGAAACAGCCTATGTGACATTAATAAAATGTACAATAGAACAGTTACAAAAATAGCTTGCCTTTCCATTGTGTGTTTATTGATGCAGCAGAAAAGTAATTACAGTCTGTATAATAATGGAATAATCATTTGTTGTACAATCAAACCAGATCATTTGCCTTCCCTACTTTCTTACCTCACCTGCACCTGAAAAGCTAATACAAGTCACCCCAGTGATAATCTATGAAGCAGGTCACTAAGGCATAACGTTGGGTAAAATGGTGTATCCATATGAAAATCCCTATACTTCACATTACAGGATGAATCCACCTATCATTTTAAGGAAATACATATATATTGTCTATACTCACCTACAGAATGAATAATGTATATGTAAAAAAATAACATAATTAATATTTACAATGTCAAATTTAATAATGTCCTAATAAAATACCCCATATTCATAAGTAGGGCATCCACATGACCACTTCAGATGCTCTCCTTTTTTCAGGTTTATTCATTAAACTGCGATAGTGCCGATTGGGGCAATAATGCAAGGAAATTCTCATGGACTTCATGCCCTATCGACACTATCACAGTTCAGTGAATAACCCCCTTAAAAAGCAATCCAAGCATTTTTTAAATTTATTTACATAGGTTTGAAGCAATGAGTATCCGGAGCTGAACCCCCATTAATTTCAGGTGTGGGTGCCGGTGTATCGCTGCTTTTTTTGTGTGTGATGCGTTACATTACAAACATTTCAGAATGATCATAATCTAACACCATAATAATTTTTTTTTACATTTTTTGGTTGAGAGAGGGAGGGCGGGGAGGGGACACCGACTGACCACACTGACGTGTGGTTGACCTCCAGGGTCGTGCAGTGATCCCTAGGGATAGACTCCCGAAAAAGAAAAGGAAAATCAGGGGAAGGAGAAGTAAAAAAGGGGGGGAAGGAGGGGCGGGGGGGGGGAGGGTAGGGAAAGGTAGGACACCCCTTCTTAAACCGGCGGCGCCTCCCCGTATCGAAGCAGCGATCCTTCGTGGCTGCCCTTATTTGGACGAGGATAGAGGTTTAGCTATCAATGGGTCATTCACGGTTCCCATATAGTGTAGAACCTCTCTGTCGCGTGGTTGAGGAATGCTGTCAGTTTTTCCATTAACATTACCTCGTTGAGTCTCTTTTTTACTGCTTGCTCCGTGCGGGGGGGGGGGGATACCTTCTTCCAAGAGGACGCCACTGAGCATCTTGCCGCCGTTAACATAAAGGAGATTAATTTCCATACTGGGCGGTCGATTTCCTCTTTCGGCCTGCCCAGTATGTAGGTCAGTGGATCTATAGGGATTGTGACATCCGAGACCTCTTTTATTAGGTTTTGAATTATGAGCCAATATTTCTGAATTTCTGGACATAGCCACCATATATGGGCCATGTCCCCCTTTTGTCCACAGCCTCTCCAGCAAAGGTCAGAAGCCAGAGGGTAGATTTGTTTCAATCTCACTGGTGTGAGGTACCAGTGGAACAATATCTTGTATATATTTTCCCTAGTTGTGGTACATAAAGAGGTTCCTGATGCCGAGCCCCATATTGCTTCCCAATCCTCTCTGTCTATTTCTGTATTTAATTCTGCTTCCCACTTGAGCATATAATCATGTGAGGCAGGGTTTGTTGGTTTCTCTGGTATCGCGTAGATTTTGGATATAAGACCTTTTTGGTGTGTCTCCTCCCGGCACAACCTGTATCTCTGCTTTTTAAAGCTCCCGCATCACGTGGGCCAATAGGAAGCCGCACCAGATGATGTCACAGCCTCCTATTGGCTCGTAGGGCACGGGACCTTCGAAAAGTGGCCATAATATAAACCCTGCCAGAGTGGCTACAGGCATCCACTATGTAGGTATGTTTCTCCGGAAGCAGGGGGTCCCCGGAGCTGAAATTACTGGCGTTCAACCCCAAGAGACCCCCTGCTTCAATTGTGTTTTTTAAAAAAATGTACTCCTATTGTCCCTTTACGGGGTAGTTTTATATACTCCAAAGTGACCAATTGCACAGCGATCCGACAAAAACCCATGTTCAAGTCAGTGGGGACCTGCTTCAGAGCACACTGAGTGTGATTGTGAGTTTGTATACTCCAGCATTCAGCAGCCACACCACTGAAACAGGAGGTAGCTTATGGTGTGAGAGAGAACACGACAGGAGCAGCCAACCTATAAGGAATGAGCCAAACTGCATATTATGTATTTACTTTATTACAGCTTTTTTTTAAAAATATGTTTACATATGCAGAAATGGGGTACAGAAAGTAAAAGGGGGTTGGGTGGTTAGATGGGTACAAAATTAAAAAGGGAGGAGCAGTGGCATTTCTTTGGAAGACCTGGGTCCATAGTTCTTTTGTGAAGACAGAAGCGCTATGTACATTAATGGCGCTATATAAATAAAGACATACAATACAATACAGAATCACCCGGCGCTCCAGTGAACGTGCTATAATAATAACAGTGTACATAAATATATAATGAATATAGAGTGAAAATACTAAGATATATAAATACAATAAGGTGATGAATATAAATACAATGGGTATGAAGTATGTGATACTAGTGACCGGTGCCTCTTCAGCTTCAACCCACGTTGAACCCCCCTGTTGGATTCTTAAAAATGCTGGTTTGTTGAAAAGATGCGGGGAGCTCATGAACCGGAAAATATATAAAAAAAACAAAAAATAAATATATAGTGCAACACTGTTTTATAATGATTATGCTGAATGAGTGAATGTAACACCTAATGAGTGTACACTCGCACTCTGTACCCCAGAGGGGCACAAACGCTGGCTTTATTACGGGAAAGTGTGAGTGTACACTCATTAGGTGTTATATTCCCTCATTCAGCCATCATTATAAAACAGTGTTGCACTATATATCTCCATAGTTCTTTTAACTGAATGCAGGTCCACCAAGTATGTAGGAATGTGCCCATCTGCCCACATCCTGTAAAGCACAAGGGAGACTCTTGCCGATAAATTTTGTTCAATTTGGAAGGTGTCAGATACAACCTGTACAGCAGCTTATATCCTGGGATTCCTGACAAGAAAACTGGTGCTACAAATTGTCCACAAATACCATCCATATTCCAGAGCCATAATAGCAACAATTAGCATAAATAATAGAACACTCTTAAGGTCCAGTGTCCCAATGTAAACATAAGTGTTTCTTTGACTCCCCACTTCAATCGTGCCACGTGACAAACAACGGGAGGGGTATATGATGGTAAGGAGGAATTAAGCAGCGATACCGCGGTGTTCCCTGTTCGGGACCACCCGCTAAGCAGCCGCTACCCTCCGCCACAACCCTCCTAACCCGGTGTCACCCACGATAGAGCAGACCTCACTGCGGAGGTAGGGGAAAGGAGAATATGAGAGGTATTCCCTCACAGTCTTGACGCGCCGGGTCTCCGATCAACGATGACGTCAGGGACCTCTGAACCGGAAGAGGAAGTCAGCGTGCTCCAGCCAATGTAATTCAAAGCAAAAAATGTAGTGTTGAGGCGGTCACTGCTGCCGCAAGGGGATAGAAGCCACACATAGTAAAAATAAAATATTCGGTTTATTAGTGCATATATACACACAAAAAGTCTGCTACAGAGCGAACTCTGACGCGTTTCGTCACAGCAGTGCTGACTGCTGTGTAGCAGACTTTTTGTGTGTATATATGCACTAATAAACCGAATATTTTATTTTTACTATGTGTGGCTTCTATCCCCTTGCGGCAGCAGTGACCGCCTCAACACTACATTTTTTGCTCTGTACAGCAGCTTGTAGCTGTTTTCGTTAATAATCGTATTCTTTTATACCGATGATGTGACTTCCAAAATGTCCCCCCTCCCCATCCCCCCATGTCTCAGGGTCTCTGGCACCCCCACGTCTGTCTCCCATTATTACAGCTCTTTAAATCTTTTACTTTTGACTTAATGGAAATACTGGCCATTTCAACATTTGCTTTATTCTTGCAAGAGGGAACACATCTTAAAATAGCAACCGCTTTGTTGATGACTCCACCTGCTCTCCTTGGTAAACTTTTCCCCACCAAACTTATTTAAAATATTGAAATTGTAAATTAATAGCCATGCCAATAATGATTTATGGGAGCCACACTGTGAAGTTGGTATTGTCTTTCCACTTTGCAACGTTTTGGTTATGTGCATGTTGTGTGAGTTGTATGACTGCATCTGAAGATACGTTGGTTCATATATTGATTAGCCTTTTTTCTTACGGTCAGATTGCTTTCCTGGAGGAGTCCACTGGGTCTCTGTTGGAAAACAGGACAAAGCCGGGCTCCTGATGAAGCTTCAGAATCTTTGCACACGTCTGGATAAGGACTTCAAGTTTTTGCAGAGACCCCCTCTTAATATTGAAGAGGCAAGAGACAGGCTACGGGTGCTGGTGATGCGAATGCACCCCAGGTAACCATTTTTTACCCCAAGTAATGCTTCCATTACTAGTTAACTTAGGCTTTTAGTGAAGCTGGTAACTGCTGAGAAAAGCGAGATTTACTATCTGGGGCCCGAGTTGTTTAGGTAGAGCAGAAATAGTGTGACGTACAAACTTTGGTACTGCTTCTACGTTGTGTCTGTGTGTATGACTCGAGTTAGAGTCTGGCGCTACAAGTCGTTAGCAAAGTTATCATAATGAGGTCTTAGAATTGCGCAGTTGTCCAGAGGCATGTTTAATGTTTTTTCTAGACATTCGCAATCAAATCGAAATGCATGTACATTCAAATTAAAAATGTTTAAAATTAGTTTTGGGAGGAGTATAAATAGTGGTGTAGCCCACCTAAATGTAGGGGGGGGGGAGCATTTCACTTGAGATGCTCCTTTAAGATCACTTTAATGTGTAAACTGATGATCCTGTGCACCCCAGATGTATTTTTGTGATGGTGTTTGTGTCTGAATAAGCTGTACTAATGAGCCATCAGGAAGAAATATACAGGCCTCTGGAGTATTTTGTAGGTTGTAATGGCTTTTTAATGTTACATTTATAGACAGATGCTGATGTACATGTGATGGCCACATGCTAGATCATGCCAAGAAGATTATTCCAGTGCTCTGTATATCTTGGCTCTAATGGCTATGGATTAATGCATCTTTCTAGAGACAGAGCTGGCATAAGAGCTACCTGCTATTAATTCCATATTCTGTGCTGAGCATTTTTTTTTTTTAGCGACAACAATTACAAGATTCTGTCTGGTCAATAGAAATAGTTATACAGTAAATATATAAAACTGTAACCTGCCAGAAATGTTATTTAATCACCATCCATCAATGCAGATGAGACAGATATGGACAAGATTAATACATTCAAATACCGTATGTCCACATGTAAACAGAGAACTAAAAGTGGTCACTGCATTGTTTTTAAAAAAAAATTTTTTTTACAAGACAACTATTTAAATTCCAGTTGCCTGTTAATTCTTGATGACATTTGGGATTCGTGGGTGCTGAAGGCATTTGACATTCAGTGCCGGATTCTCATTACCAGCAGAGACAGAAGCGTGACTGATGCTGTTTCCGGTAACGTGTACAATACTTTCTCCTTTTAGTTGTGTTAAATGTCGTATTTAAAAGTGCTTTCTTTTTTTTTTTTTTTTTTGCAATATCCATTGCTACTGAAATATATATTTTTCTTTAGGTTGTTGTATTGTTCTATTTAACTTTACAATGTAAGGCACATATCGTCAAAAATGTGGCTTAAACTTTGTCAGCTTTTTTATAGTAGTTCTCGTATATCACTTTTTAGTTGTGATATTTGTTTCGAATAAACAAAGCCTTGGTATGATACAGTTGAAAGACAATGGGGGGGGTGGTAAAAAGTGACACTGTGTGCTCATTTGCATGTCATTACCCAGAATCCCTGGCAGCAGTGGAAGCACTGTATGCAAATAGAAAATGGGGAAAAGCAGGGCAGCAGACCTGTCTGAGACATATGAATGTGTTCCCACGTGGTATTTTATTTGCAGTAAATGTGCATAAACGTAATAGTTTTTATTGCAATCTCTTATTGAAACACCATGTGAATTATTCCGAAATGTTGGTGTAGACTTCACATATTAACAGTGAAGTCCCTTGGATTTTTCTTTATTTGGGTTGCGATCACATTGTGTTGCTGTGCACACTTCTTTGTGGACACACTTGTAAATTGTAGCCAATGTTATTTTGTAAAACTTACACTTTTAATTCAGCCATGGTCACTGCACCTTCGACATTGTACGCTTCTCTCAGCTGTGAGCTTTTAAAGAAAGCAATATATTTGACAAAAAAAATAATATTTTGTACTGTACATTAAAAAAAATTCAGCGGTTACAGGATTTGCCAAATAGGACTGAATAAAAGAAGAAATAACTTTTTTATATTCTGGCACAGAAAACACTTCTTTATCATTTGTAGTCATAAGTAAACTTCCGTTAACTGGTTGTTAACTGAATGTCTTTCTTCTTGCAGGTAACAAAGACTTTGTGCTGGTGGAGAGTGTTCTTGAGCATGAAAAAGGACTCGAAATTCTGTCCCTCTTTCTGAACATGAAAGTGGAAAACCTGCCAGAAGAAGCCAGTAGTATTATAGATGAATCCAAAGGTAGGTATGGAGAAAGGATGGGTGGTAGTCCGTGGTAGATAACCAGCTCCAGCGCATGGAATGGGCCATTCAGCTGCGACCAAATCACCGCTGGCGTTCGGCCACTCACAGCACCTCCACCGCAGCCGATCCACTGCTGGAACCTCGGCTGCCGGCCACTTCTAGGTGATGGGTGTGTTTTAGCGGTTAAGGTATTTGGTTAGTTCTAGGGGTTTTAGTGGTCAGGGTAGGGGTTAACTTTAGGGGTTTTAGTGGTTAAGATAGGGAGTTTTAGGGTAAGGGTTTAGGGTAGGGGTTTTTAGGGTAAGGGCCTAGTGTCGGGGGTTTAAGGGTAAGGGCTTAGGGTAAGGGCTTAGGTTAGGAGGGTTTAGGGTAAGGGCTTAGGGTAGAAGGGTTTAGGATAAGGGCTTAGGGTAGGGGTTTTTAGGGTAAGGGCTTAGGTTAGGAGGGTAAGGGCCTAGGTTCGGGGGTTTAAGGGTAAGGGCTTAGGTTAGGAGGGTTTAGGGTAAGGGCTTAGGTTAGGGGGTTTAGGGTAAGGGCTTAGGTTAGGAGGGTTTAGGGTAAGGGCTTAGGGTAGGAGGGTTTAGGGTATGGGCTTAGGTTAGGAGGGTAAGGGCCTAGGGTCGGGGTTTAAGGGTAAGGGCTTAGGTTAGGAGGGATTAGGGTAAGGGCTTAGGGTAGGAGGGTTTAGGGTTAGGGCTTAGGGTAGGGGTTTTTAGGTTAAGCTTAAGCACTTAGTGGCGAAGCCGGCAGCGGCAGGTTGAGTCACAGTGCAGTGCCGGCGGTCATTTGGTCACGGCAAAACGTCCGCAGCCAAATGTCCTAGACTGCCAGCGTGTTGGACGAGGGAAGGATTAGTCAGCCACAGATGTCAGAGCTGCTGTAAATATAGGGTTGATTAAGTTCGTGCTTTTCACCTTTTTATCAGCATGGACCATGTCATGTCCACTTGTCGTCCCCACATTACCCCTTCTCTCTCCCCCGAAGTTCTCTCATACAGCTGCTTTCTGCAACGTGCTCTCAGTTTATAGCAGGAATTAGCGCACGCTGGGAGCGCTCGCTTTCTTATTAATATTATTTCCATTGAATGTTTAATCGCAATAAAATTGAGGTACTGAATAAAAGTTTTAGGAATAAGTATGGGACGCAGATGACACATGGCAGTGTGTCATTACACACATTTACGTTTGGATTTTATATGATGGTAAAAAGATAAAAATAGTACAAATAATTTACTGTAATGGTCGACTAGTCTTCTTCAAACGTAATGCGTATTAAACAGAGAGCCGTAAAATAGTAATTGTGGGAGCGTTCACGTTATCTTGGGGTGGAGGCACGGAGTGGCAGCCCGCTGGGAGCACTGGGTGCTTGCGCGTCTTCTACGTCCACGCAAAACATTTCTCACACCACTTCACTGCTCATCCTCAAGCTGCTTCTCCCTTGCAGAGGCATAACTACAATTTTTAGGCCCCTCGGCAAATGTTTTCAAAGGCCCCCCCAAACTAAATATAGTTTGCACCCTCTCTTTCTCTGACACTCCCCCGCTCCCTTCTCACACACCTTCTCGCTCTCTCATCCACCTCTATTTCTCTCCTTCTCACACCCCCCGCCCTATTATCCTCTCCCTCCCCATGTATTTCTCTCCCTTCCCCTCTCTCCCCCTTCCTCTTACACCTCCCCTCTCTCACTCAATCTTCCCTATGTCTTTCACTCTCCCTCCATCTCTTGCTCAATACCCCTCCCATCTCTCGCTCAATCCACCTCCCATCTCTCGCTCAGTCCCTCTCCCATCTCTCGCTCACTCCCTCTCCCATCTCTCGCTCAGTCCCTCTCCCATCTCTCGCTCAGTCCCTCTCCCATCTCTCGCTCAATCCCTCTCCCATCTCTCGCTCAGTCCCTCTCCCATCTCTCGCTCAGTCCCTCTCCCATCTCTCGCTCAATCCACCTCCCATCTCTTGCTCAGTCCCTCTCCCATCTCTCGCTCACTCCCTCTCCCATCTCTCGCTCAGTCCCTCTCCCATCTCTCGCCCAATCCCTCTCCCATCTCTCGCTCAGTCCCTCTCCCATCTCTCGCTCAGTCCCTCTCCCATCTCTCGCTCAATCCCTCTCCCATCTCTCGCTCAGTCCCTCTCCCATCTCTCGCTCAGTCCCTCTCCCATCTCTCGCTCAATCCTCCTCCCATCTCTCGCTCAGTCCCTCTCCCATCTCTCGCTCAGTCCCTCTCCCATCTCTCGCTCAATCCCTCTCCCATCTCTCGCTCAATCCCTCTCCCATCTCTCGCTCAGTCCCTCTCCCATCTCTCGCTCAGTCCCTCTCCCATCTCTCGCTCAGTCCCTCTTCCATCTCTCGCTCAGTCCCTCTTCCATCTCTCGCTCAGTCCCTCTCCCATCTCTCGCTCAGTCCCTCTCCCATCTCTTGCTCAATCCTCCTCCCATCTCTCGCTCACTCCCTCTCCCATCTCTCGCTCAGTCCCTCTCCCATCTCTCGCTCAGTCCCTCTCCCATCTCTCGCTCACTCCCTCTCCCATCTCTCGCTCACTCCCTCTCCCATCTCTCGCTCACTCCCTCTCCCATCTCTCGCTCAGTCCCTCTCCCATCTCTCGCTCAGTCCCTCTCCCATCTCTCGCTCAGTCCCTCTCCCATCTCTCGCTCAATCCCTCTCCCATCTCTCGCTCAGTCTCTCTCCCATCTCTCGCTCAGTCCCTCTCCCATCTCTCGCTCAGTCCCTCTCCCATCTCTCGCTCAGTCCTCCTCCCATCTCTCGCTCAATCCCTCTCCCATCTCTCGCTCAGTCCTCCTCCCATCTCTCGCTCAGTCCCTCTCCCATCTCTCGCTCAGTCCCCCTCCCTCTCTCGCTCAGTCCCTCTCCCATCTCTCGCTCAGTCCCTCTCCCATCTCTCGCTCAGTCCCTTTCCCGTCTCTCGCTCAGTCCCTCTCCCGTCTCTCGCTCAGTCCCTCTCCCGTCTCTCGCTCAGTCCCTCTCCCGTCTCTCGCTCAGTCCCTCTCCCGTCTCTCGCTCAGTCCCTCTCCCGTCTCTCGCTCAGTCCCTCTCCCGTCTCTCGCTCAGTCCCTCTCCCGTCTCTCGCTCAGTCCCTCTCCCGTCTCTCGCTCAGTCCCTCTCCCGTCTCTCGCTCAGTCCCTCTCCCGTCTCTCGCTCAGTCCCTCTCCCGTCTCTCGCTCAGTCCCTCTCCCGTCTCTCGCTCAGTCCCTCTCCCCTCTTACAATTTGCCCCAAACACACACAATTTCCCCTTCACGCACACACACACACACACACAATTTCACAACACACATAGACCTGCTTGAAGCTTGGTTGCGTCATTGGGAACTGCTGGGTGCAGAGCCAGGTGACCCGGTGCGGGAGTTCACGCCTGCCCAACTTCCGTCCCCAAGTCCCAGGGATATTGAAACAGACGGGGAAAAGGAATTGGCCACGGAGTGGGGCCCTTATCTTTAATCCGAGAGGATGAGTGGCTGGCGATGCTGCGTCAGCACCTGCTTCTTTACATTAGCAGTTCTTTATTGTGGGATTCTCCAATGGTAACAGCTCCAGACATCATGTTCGCACTGTTCTCCCCGGGGAAATGAACTTGGTCCTTTTCCGGCTCCTTCTCCACGTGCAGGTTCGCCTCTCGTGGTGTCCCTGATAGGAGCGCTGCTGCGAGAATTCCCCAACCGCTGGGAATTCTACCTCCGGCAGCTCCAGAAAAAGCAATTTAAAAGAATAAGGAAATCCTCGTCCTACGATTACGAGGCGCTGGATGAAGCGATGTCTATAAGCGTGGATATGCTGCAAGAAGACCGTCAGAACTATTACAAAGATTTTTCTATTATAGAAAAGGATGTGAAAGTGCCCACAAAGGTACTAGTGATGGACATAACACTTGGGAAATAAAAACTGTACTTGATTGATTTTGTAGAGCTAGCAGCAAAATTCATATTCTTGGGTGAGTTAGTAAAGACCAGACAGCTACTTTCATGTTAAAAACATTTGTTTTCACTCACATAGCTTGTAACATTTCAGGATCCAGTTGCAATCTGATAACTTTCATTCATTTTTTTAAGCTAAAAGATACAAAAAATTGTATTTTTAAAACATGCTTAACTAAAATTTGCAGTTGATCTTTAAAGCTACAGTTCAAGCTGCCGTTTTTAAATCGATCACCAAATCTGGGGTTATTTAATTGACTGTTAGGCCTACACTAGAGTACCCAAGATGCAAAATTGTGTGAAGATGATGTGACCAGGCAGTTACTTGATACAATTGGTGCACTGCTAGAGAGTGGGCAGGGCTCAAGAGCCAGAGCCTGTCTCAGAAGAGGAAGGGGGTGTGACTTTGTAAATGGTTTCTATAGAAACAAAAATGTTTGTTACATTAGAATACATTAAAAATGTCTTTAATTTTATTTAATGCTACAAGTATTTTCTCATCGTACAGAACTGATTTATTTAAAAAAAAAAAACCACACGTAAGATATTGCTTAACTGCAGCTTTAAAGCTGTTAAAACCCCCAATATCAGAATATGTGTGCAGAATGTGTTACACCTGTGGAGTTACACATCTCCAAACCCCCTTATGATCCCGCAGAGCATTTGAGAAAGTATATTTTGTAAGGTGACATTACATGCATTGCAGACATTTATATTTGGAGAAATAGAACCAAGTAGTGGCACGTACAATCAGCCGGTTTCATTAGTTGGCCCTGGTGGTTCTGGGTATTGCCGTGTTGGGTAGGAAACCTGAATGAAAAATGATAAAGCAATAAAATAATGATAAAGTAATACACTGCAAACAATGTAAAGCAGTCTTCACTGATAAAGGATATACTGTACCTTTTTATATGGTTTTCTAAGCTGCAGATCCCCATGCTATTTTGCAGCTGGACATGCTTCTAAGCTGGTGGCCTCAGACTCAGCCGCACTTTCTGATGTACATCAACGCACGTGATCCAAACACTTAATGGGCATATGATCAAACATGCTCCCATAGACGCTGCCGCTGGTTTCCCATCATCACAAGTGCAGCAGCAGTGCTATATTTCAGTACATTACAGCAGATCACAGATCTGACATGGGATTGAATAGTAATACATGCATAGCTTATCCCATTATGCTTTGTCAATATGCGATAATCAACGCCAAGTCATTAGACACCCTGTGGCCCATTCATGATCCATAAGGTCTCTTATGACTTAGCACAACGTAATAATTATGCTCACAGGTAAACTGAAAGAACGTTTTGGGAGATCAAAACCATCTGTGGCATCTGCAACTGGGCTGAAATAACTGGTAGGCCATGTTATCCAATGAATTTCACACCTTTGGCCTACGTTCTATGACGTGGGTCATTTCTGTATTTCAAGTATTAGGCCTACTTGATCTCTTTGAAGAACTAGGGCCTAGACTTCCTAGAGTAGGAGTGGCCAAACCCCATTCCTCAAGGGCCACCAATACTTCAGGTTTGCAGGATATCCCTGCTTCAGCACAGGTGGCTCAGTCATAATGACTGTGCTGAGTCAGGAATATCTGGAAAACCTGACCTGTTGGAGGTCCTTGAGGACTGGAGTTGCCCACCCCTGCCCTAGAGGATGTGTACAGACCCAACCTTGCAGCCGTTTAACTGCTTCCAGTGCAGGGGTCTGGTAACGACCTCTCTACGTATAATGGCTTAGTGTCTCTGCTCAAATCAACCCCGCATTGAGTTTGTAGTGTATAACGGTAATATTTCCTGCTTGCAGGTCTTCTGTATCCTCTGGGACATGGAGAGTGAAGATGTAGAAGATATGCTACAGGAGTTTGTCAACAAGTCATTATTATACTGCGATCGCAACGGGAAATCGTTCCTGTATTATTTACATGACCTCCAGCTGGATTTTCTCACGGAGAGGAATCGAAGTCAGCTCCCTGTATGAACTCATTTGTTGCAGTACTTTTCAATCCAATTATGTTATTGACCACTGGGCTAAGTGTATAAGAGGCCACGTCTGACCAATTTTTGTTTGGTTTAACCCTTCCAAAGCAAACTTTAACTGTTGAGCTATGGCATGTTCATTTTATTTTACGACTGTACGTGTTAACATTTTCCAATTGAATGTATTTGTTTTTCAGGAACTGCACGCCAAACTTGTGGGCCAATATCTGAAGAAGTATTCAAGTGTTTTGCCTACTATGGATCAGGAGGATTGTGTGTATTGGTATCATTACCTAGCCTACCACATGGCCGAGGCCAATATGCACCAAGTAGGTAATTTTACTAGTACTTTGTTAATGTGTCACAGGTCCTGTTGTAAATCACAGGTGTATATGGTGTTCCCCTCTGCCACTGAACATAGAGCGAACGTGGGGGAGCCCTTGGGGCCTTGACTCTGATGTCATAGCACTTACCTGGACACCAAGTGACGTTCCCATGTTTATAGTAAAACACAACCATTTCCAGGAGAAATTAAAGCAGCAATACAGGTTTCATTTATTTACATTTTTGTATTTTTTTTCTTATTACAGGATTGAGGAAGGGGGTCTCCGGAGCTGATCCACGTTAATTTCAGTTCTGGGGGTCCCCCTGCTTCTGAAGACACTTACTTCCGTAGCTGTGCCGGTATCTCTGTGCAGTTTAAAGCCCCTGGTCACACGGGCCAATAAAAAGCCGCACCGGATGACATCACGGCTTCCTATTGGCCCGCGTGATGCGGGACATTTAAATGCCTCCATTATGTTAGGCACACTGTACCCTGCCTGCATAGATACAGGCACCAATATGGAGATCCCCTGCTTCAAACCTGTAATTAACAAAATAAACAACAATGAAAGCTGTATTGCTTCTTTAAGTCAGAAAACTGCTATTTTCTTTTGTAAATACAGTGCTAATTAAAATGTGTATTATCATGGATTAACGCCATATTAATACTGCTAAAGCCATTCAGTGAGTCTATGCCTACATTTGTTATTTCAAAGTTCTGGGTGCACAGGCCCTAAGGAAATGACGTTTTCAGTAAACATTTGTCTTTTCTTTTACAGGATCTCTGCTCGCTGATGTTTTCACTGAATTGGTTGAAGGCCAAAACAGGACTATTTGGGCCTGCTCACCTCATTCATGAGTTTGTACATCACCGGAACATACTGGATAAACAGGTTCGATCACACCCTTTATTACTATGACCACTAGGTAATCATTGTAATTTCAATATGTTCATTTGCAGCAGCAAACGTACATATTGAGATCTATAAAGAACAGCTTGTTTCCCCCCCTTGCCATTGAGGCTGGAGTCTGTCTCTTCCTCCCACCTCCTTGGGAAGAGTTCTAGTTGCCGAGGCCTGGTCCTGTAGCTTCTGCATCATCTGTAAACAAAATGGCCACATTCGTGAATCTGAGGTATCTGTAATGTAAGTGAATGACCCAGAGGGGGTTATTCATGCAACTATGATAGTGCGGATCTGGCTACTATCGCACGTAAACTCCCATTGACTTCCTTAGAAGTTTCCCTGACAGGGCCCCGATTGGCACCTAGAAGGGATAGTACAGTATGTGCCTTTTTTTGCAGATGACACAAAGAACTGCAGCAGGGTTGACACTCCAGGGGACAAACAAAATATTAATGATTTTTGTTTTGCGGATTAGAGGAATAGTGAAGAGTGTGGCAATTACAATTTAATGCCAAAAAGTGCAAAATAATACACTCTGGTCACAAAAATCCAAAACAGAATACAGGATTATTTGCACAATAATGTCAGCTACTATAGAGCAAAAAGGACCTGGGAGTCATTATTTCACCTGACATAAAAGTAGGCAAGAAATGTATCAGAGCCATGGAGAAAGCCAGCAGGGTGTTAGATTATATAGGGAGAGGTATTGGCAGCAGAAAGAGGGGTGCAGTGATGCCACTTTGTAGCTGATTGGTGAGTACTGTGCTTAGTTCTGCAGACCATATCTCAGGAAGGATATAGTGTAAATAAATGGGAGATTGTGCAAAGAAGGTCTATTAAAATGGTGCATGGTCTACACAAAGGATTGCGAACCATTGGTAATAGTTTGGCACACTGCCGTCTCCCTGCTTCCTTCCTACTTCTCAGCGCCGTCTCGTCTTCCCCCAACACAGCTGGCTTGATCAGTGACATGGGATGCCCATATATGGATATGCCCCGTATTAGGGCATGGAACGTCACTGACCGGAGCCGGCTTTCTTTGGGGAGACACGTGGGGAGGTGAGGGGCAGGCTGGGCCCAACTTCCGTGTCCGTAATGGCACCAGAGGCCTGCTACCACCACCAAAGTAGGTGTGTGTGTGTTATTGTTTATGTAGCACACTTTTCCCCACCCCCTGGGAGATATAGCGACTACGGTGTATGTGGTGCGTTACCTGCGGCTCACAGGAGGCCTGAGCATCCGCTGCTGGGAGCCTGGGATGTGCCTGATCTGTCGGGTGACAGCGCCTCCACCTGTACGGGATCCTACTATGTTGGATAACCCTGTTACAGGACCCAATACAGTAATACACACACGGATCGTAATAATAACGGTTTACTGCATGCATGAAAAGAATAACGAACAATAGTACCACGTCCCCACCAACTAGGCCTCGCAGGGCAGTAACCCCACAGTGTCCTCCAACCAATGTCCCACCTGATGGGTTATTCCCCCAAAGTACTGAGGGCCCTTGAGCACCCAACCACCCTGGTGCCCACAAGCAACAACCCACCCAAATGTGTGACAGCGCTGCCCACAAGAACTGAAGGTGTTACAGTTGGTGCACTTGGAGTACCTGCCCAGGTGCTCCTACACCCGGGTATGACCGGAAAGTAATGAGGATCCACTGATCCAGCGATGTCGGCGCAGCCTCTGCCTCTACGTGGGGTGGTATCCCACGGGGATGGTTCCACCATAAAGAAAATCTCTCTCGTTGTGATAATTTGGTCCCAGACCACCAAGGGCCATGTCGCAGCCGCGTCCTGACGTTTCCCGTGATGCTAGTGCTACAGGGCAAGGTCCCTATCTATGGGGGGTCCCTGCAGCAGCCACAAGCTAACACAGGGAGTTGGGGCCTTCAGGGGTCTCTGGCCTAGTGCAGGGGTCACAGACGCCCTGCACATGCAACCTACCCTATCCTGCTCTCTGCTCTGACTGGCGTGACTTGAAGCGTGCAAAAAGTATCAATATCCCCCTGCATGTGAAGCTGCAGCCCTATTGGCTGTAGCTCGACGTGGTATACCTCCCTGGGCATTCTGGGGGCTGTAGCCCCCTGCGGATCTGTCCTCCTATTGGCCGCTGGACTTGGAGGTCACTACGCATGCGCAAAGCCCCATTAACGGCCACGGCAACTCTGGAACCAGTGTGCATGCGCGAAACCGTGCACACGAGCGCGCACAAACATAGCGGCGCCCTGCACGGGAGCTGCCGCGGACCTCTGGCATCTCGCCCGCCTTCCCTGAGCAACTGGCAGCAGCCCCCTGCCTCCGCTGTCTAGCGCACCCGCGCCGGGAAGTAAGGGGGCCAAAGGGAAGCCCAGAGGGGAACTCGGTCTAGATCTATATTTGGGGGGATGTTATATTGTTTGTATTGGGGAGCGGCATCATTTTTTTGGGGGGGGGGGATTTTGGGTTTATTATGTAGGGGTATTGGAGGTATTATATTGTGGGGTTATTATATTGGGGGTATTGTGTGGGGTATTGGGGGTATTGTGTGTAGAGTGGGGGGGGGGTAAAGTTTTGGGCACTCAAAGATTTCTGATTTTCTTTTTTATGCGTTTTGGTACTTGGCCCTAAAATGGTTCCCCATCCCCGGTCTACATCATGGGACATACCGGCAAAGACTGAAGGATCTTAATATGTACAACTCGAAGGAGGGCAGTGAGAGGGGGACAATAGAAACGTCAAAATACATGAACAAATGAACAAAGTACTGGAGGGAGGCATGTGTGGGGTGGATTCATGGAAAAGACGCCCAGCAGAGGTGGTAGAGGCTAGTAGGGTGAGGGAATGAAAAGATGTTTGGACCTAAAGCTATCCTAACTATAAAAGAAAGCCAAGGATCACATGGTTTCTGAGGTTTAACAGCAGATAGGAAAATGTGTAGTGTAGATAGGACACAGGGGTGAAAGTAATGCTTTGTAAAGCTGTAACAAATATACATGCATTGCGATGTCCAGCGTTGCCTAAAAAAAATGTTTCTTTTGCGTTTACAGGACAGCAAAGGGCGGGAACATTTTCAGGAATTTCTGTCTATAAACGGACATCTTCTGGGACGGAATCCTCACATAGACATCGTACAGCTGGGTCTCTGTCAGCCAGAAGATTCCGAGGTCTATAAGCAAGCGATTGTACAAGCCAAAGAGGAAGTTGAACGAGGGGCGTTTTATGTCAACTGGATGTAAGTTTGTTGAGACGCTATGCTGAACAAGATTTAATCCCCTAAACAGGG
This sequence comes from Ascaphus truei, assembly GCF_040206685.1. NCBI lineage: Eukaryota > Metazoa > Chordata > Amphibia > Anura > Ascaphidae > Ascaphus > Ascaphus truei. The sequence continues at coordinate 128,382,605 of NC_134487.1, forward strand.
CCGCAGACTAAAGATTTCACTGCCCCCGCACTCCCTGTGTCGACGGCCTTTGCGAGACCCCCCACCCTCTATTTCTCACCCCATCCTCTCCCCCTATCACCCTCTCTTACACCCCCCTCTCCCTCTCTTGCACCCCTATCTCTCATCCCCACCTCTCTCCCTCCCACACCTCTCTCTTCACACTTAATAACCCCCCTCCCCAATACACCCAATGATACCCACTCCCCAAGTACACAATACCCCCCTCTCCTCAATACACATAATACCCTCCTTTCCTCAATACACATAATACCCCCCCCCAATTCGCATAATATCCCTCCAAAACACATAAAATAACCCCCCCTGCAACACACATAAAATAACCCCCAACACAAAATAATACCCCCATACACACACAACATAACCCCCCCTCCAGCACAAAATAAAACACACAAAATATCATCCCAACACACAAAATAACACACCCCTCCAACACAAAATCAGAGTGGGAAGTACCGTCGCCCTGAGGAGCCATTACCGAGCAGCATACGGGGCTCGGTGGGAGTCCCCACCCTCTGGTCACCTTCCCATCCTGGACTCCTGGTCTCCCCCCTCACATCTCCTTATTGCCTGAGCCAAGGTTAGAGCCAGCACCCCCCCTCGCCTCTGGTACACCATGCGGCAGGGGAGAGGGGGGGTTATGGGGCCTCCGTGCTGGAAGGTAAGAGGAGGAGGGGCCCAGGGAGATTACACGGCCACTGCTCTCAGTTGGTCCCGGTGTCGTCGTCGTCGTCCCCCCCCCGCAGCCGCCAGACACAGGACAATTGTCCTAGCTCTCCCCCCTGTCTGTGGCCCTGCCCTACTGTATAACATGGCTGTGGTAAATCGCACGCATGTGGGTTACACACATTGTTATAGGTTACGGAATGTTCCATTATCATTTTTAAAATAATTGTAATGTTTTGTTGATAATTGTACCATATTGACTCAAGATGAGGGGGGGGGGAGGCGAGCACGGTCTTCTTGGGTTTTATGCATGTCCTCTTTAAACTCCTTTCAATTTGTGTAGTGACATGAAAAACTACCAGCCAATGTGAATGGCATTTTCCAATGAAAACATTGGGCAGTCTTTAAGCTAGACTTAGGCCCCGGACACGCTTACCGCTGGCGTGCTGAGGCGCGCTGAGGCTCAGGGAAAGCGGGTGCTTTCCCTGGCCTTGCGGTTGCTTACCGCAAGCGCTCTCAGCAGCCGTCAGGGGGCGGTCCGGGAGCGGGCGCGTCACTGGCCGGGGGCGGGCCAGTGACGTCACGGAGCTGGTTCGCCCTCATTGGGCGAACCGCTCACGTGACCGGCCTGTCTCGCCGGCAAGTGGGGGAATTTTAAATTCCCCTAAGACCTGCGCTTCCGCAAGCGCTTGCGAAAGCGCAGGTGAGCCCCTACTAAAGCCGCTCTAATTGCGACTGTAGGGGCTCAGTGCTGAGCGGGAGCGCGCGTCAGCACGCTTCCTCCAGCAAGCAGGCAACATGTCCGGGGCCTTAAGGTATAAATCTTAAGTGTCAGAGTGGTTTATGTCAGTAGTAAAGTATTTCCACGTCTTTAGCACTACAAATGTAGTATTTGTTAAAGATGCTCTGCATACTTTAGACAATTATTTACATCGTTATTCTTTAACAGGGGCACAATAGAAACCTCGTTTGGTTGAGTGTGCGGGGTGTGACATTTTGTTCAGCGCACGACTGCAGAACTAGTTTTAAGAAAGGACACATTTCTTTTGCGTTTGCGTGGCTTTTGTCGTGGATTTCATTGGGTAGTTGGTTTACTCGGAATGAATGAAGTAGAATTGCATAGTTTGCTCCTTCATCCTTGTCGCACCCCAAACACACGCCCTTTCTTGGTGTTGCAAGATCTATTTTCTTTTTAAGGGGTTAAAGTAGAAGTGTCCAGCAGGGTTAATTTAAGGGGTTTTAGCGGTTAGGGTAGGGGAATTTAGGGTGAGGGATAGGGTAGGGGTTTTAGGGTTAGGAGTTTTAGGGTAGGGGGATTTAGGGTAAGGGTTTAGGGTAGGGGGTTTTAGGGTAAGGGATTAGGGTAGGGGGTTTTAGGGTAAGGGATTAGGTTAGGGGGTTTATGGTAAGGGTTTAGGGTAGGGGGATTTAAGGTAAGGGCTTAGGGTAGGGGGTTTTAGGGTAAGGGCTTAGGGTAGGGGTTTTAGGGTAAGGGGTTTTAGGGTAGGGGGTTTTAGGGTAAGGGTTTAGGGTAGGGTCTTTTAGGGTAAGGGCTTAGGGGTTTTAGGGTAGGGGATTTTAGGGTTAGGGTTTTAGGGTAAGGGATTTGGGTAAGGGATTAGGGTAGGGCTTTTAGGGTAAGGAATTAGGGGGTTTTAGGGTAAGGGTTTAGGGTAGGGTTTTTTAGGGTAGGGGTTTTAGGGTCGGGTTTTAGGGTAAGGGTTAGGGTAGGGGGTTTTAGGGTAAGGGCTTAGGGTAGGGGGTTTTAGGGTAAGGGCTTAGGGTAGGGGGTTTTAAGGTAAGGGTTTTAGGTTAGGGGGTTTTAGGGTAAGGGGGTTTTAGGGTAAGGAACTAGGGGGGTTTAGGGTAGGGGGTTTTAGGGTAATGGTTTACGGTAGGGGTTTTAGCCACTTACCTTAGCGGCAAAGTGGCCAACGGTGGCAGGTTCTGGCGGTGGGGTGAGTGGCGGAAAAGCGCTGGCGGCCATTTGGTCACGGCGAAATGGCCGAGACCAAACGTCCTAGACCGTCTTCAGAATGTTCTATTGATAATCAGGCCAAGAGAAGACAGAATTTCTGCCGTCTCCGAACTGCAACAGGAATTCGTTTCCCTCTTTATATCCTGTCCCTGGTCAGTACTTCAGCTGCTGAGGCTCGCGGGCCAGAGGCAGGACTCCCTGCCCAGCCACTCCTCTCCCAGTGGCTCTGCCGTTAGATCACGGTGAAGCCCCGCTTTGCATAACAAATATACATTGGCGTGTGTCTGGAGATATGTATATTTTGTGCTCATTTGATTTCATTTTTCTTTTGTTAGAAACAAACAAAGCATGAAGACCCTGCCCAGTTTAGTGGTCCGTCCACATACAGACCCAGTTTACCACGCATGTTTTTCTCCTGATGGACAAAGAATAGCTTCGTGTGGAGCTGATAAAACCTTACAGGTAGGTCATCAAATGACTCTGAATACCCCACCTATTATCCAGATAACGTGTTGTCACTATTGCATGTATTAGAGAGGTGAGAAGTAATATATTAAGCAGCCATTGGTTATATAGGTTTTAGACATACAAGGGGTCGCAGAATATGCTTTAAATACAAAGTAATAAAGAGGTTATATTATTGGGAACCAAAGGCGTTGGGGACTGTTGCTACTACAGTACTGGCTAAATCGCTCAGCAGGCCCCTCTGGCACTGCAGGTCCCTATCGCCGGGATTCAGCAACTGCCGAGGTGGGTTAATCCGACTGATCATGTTGTTCATGTGTAATGTCATTGCGTAATGTATTAGCCTTTTCTTCAGCACATTAAACAAAAATCCTTTAGGGCAGGGGTGGGGAACCTTTTTTCTGCCAAGGGCCATTTTGATATTTATAAAATCATTCGAGGGCCATACAAAATTATCAACTTTAGCCTGCTATATTTGGTCAAACATTTAATGAACTCACCTCTAATTTGATGGCTGGAAATGCTTCTCTTTGGGTGACTGACTGACACTTGGGTGGTGGTTGACTATGACTGACTGCGGGTTGGTGTCTGTGCACATGCATATGCACACGCGCGCACGCACACACAGATATCGGGCAGGGGGTAGGGAAATCAGACTCTCAGACCCACTCTCTCTCTCAGACCCTCAGACCCACTCTCTCTCTCAGACCCTCAGACCCACTCTCTCTCTCAGACCCTCAGACCCACTCTCTCTCTCAGACCCTCAGACCCACTCTCTCTCTCAGACCCTCAGACCCACTCTCTCTCTCAGACCCTCAGACCCACTCTCTCTCTGACTCTCAGACCCACTCTCTCGCTCAGACTCTCAGACCCACTCTCTCTCTCTCAGGCTCTCAGACCCACTCTCTCTCAGACCCACTCTCTCTCAGACCCATTCTCTCTGAGACCCACTCTCAGACTGTCAGATCCACTCTCAGACTGTCAGACCCACTCTCAGACTGTCAGACCCACTCTCAGACTGTCAGACCCACTCTCAGACTGTCAGAACCACTCTCAGACTCTCAGAACCACTCTCAGACTCTCAGACACACACACACTCTCTCAGGCACACACACACTCTCAGACACACACTCACTCTCTCAGACACACACACACTCTCAGACACACACTCTCCCTCTCTCTCTCAGACACACACTCTCCCTCTCTCTCTCAGACACGCATTCTCACTCTCTCTCTCAGACACACACTCTCTCTCTCAGACACACACTCTCCCTCTCTCTCTCAGACACACACTCTCCCTCTCTCTCTCAGACACACACTCTCCCTCTCTCAGACACACACTTTCTCTCTCTCAGACACACACTCTCCCTCTCTCTCTCAGACACACACTCTCCCTCTCTCAGACACACTCTCCCTCTCTCTCTCAGGCACACACTCTCCCTCTCTCTCTCAGACACACACTCTCCCTCTCTCTCTCAGACACACACTCTCCCTCTCTCTCAGACACACACTCTCCCTCTCTCTCTCAGACACACACACTCTCTCTCTCAGACACACACTCTCTCTCTCAGACACACACAAACACAGTGACGGTGACACAGACAGTGACACACACACACAGAGACAGTGAGACACACACACACAGAGACAGTGACACACACACACACAGAGACAGTGACACACACACACACACAGAGACAGTGACACACACACACACACACAGTGACACACACACACACACAGTGTCACACACACAGAGTGACACACACACAGAGTGACACACACACACACACACAGTGACACACACACACACAGTGACACACACACACACAGTGACACACACACACACAGTGACACACACACACACACACACACACAGTGACACACACACACACACACACACACACACAGTGACACACACACACATTGACACACAGTGACACACACACACACACACATTGACACACACACACACACACACACACACACACACACACACACACACACACACACACACACACACACACACACACACACACACACACACACAGTGAGAGTGACACACACACACACACACACACACACACACACACACAGTGAGAGTGACACACACACACAGTGAGAGTGACACACACACACACACACACACACACAGTGAGAGTGACACACACACACAGTGAGAGTGACACACACACACACACACAGTGAGAGTGACACACACACACAGTGAGAGTGACACACACACACAGTGAGAGTGACACACACACACACACACAGTGAGAGTGACACACACACACACACAGTGAGAATGACACACACACACACACACACACACACACACAGTGAGAATGACACACACACACACACACACACACACACACATACACAGTGAGAGTGACACACACACACACACACACACACAGTGAGAGTGACACACACACACACAGTGACACACACACACAGACAGACAGTGCCAGTCACACACAGTGACAGTGCCAGTCACACACAGTGACAGTGCCAGTCACACACAGTGACAGTGCCAGTCACACACAGTGACATTGCCAGTCACACAAAGTGACAGTGCCAGTCACACACAGTGACAGTACCAGTCACACACAGTGACAGACACACACAGTGACAGTGCCAGACACACACAGTGACAGTGCCAGACACACACAGTGACAGTGCCAGACACACAGTGACAGTGCCAGACACACACAGTGACAGTGTCAGACACACACAGTGACAGTGTCAGACACACACACAGTGACAGTGACACACACACACACACACACAGTGACAGAGACAGACACACACACAATAAGCCCACCTCTGCAAACACACACAAAAATAAGGCCTCTCCCCCCTTGGGGGTATAAGGGGGCATGTGGGTTACCTGGGGCCCGTGGATGGGCTGCTGGAGCTGCATAGGTAGCCAGTGCAGCTGAGAGACTGGCAGGCCCGCGGAGCCTAAAGGGAGGGGCGGAGCCTAAGGAGCCCGGCATTACTGGAGGAGAGAAGGGAGGGGAGCAGTGCTGTAGGAAGAGGCGGGCAAAAAAAAAAATCTTGGCAGAGTGACAGCACGGGCAGCCAATCAGGAAAGGGGGAGTTTAAATTTTTTTTTTTTTTTAAACCATGCTTGCGGGGGCCGGACCAAATGATTTCGGCCCGGGGGCCGGACCAAATGATTTCGGCCCGCGGGCCGGACGTTCCCCACCCCTGCTTTAGGGTGACCCACACAGAAAGCTGTAACGTCGTTTCCCTTTAATGTTGTGACTTTGTTTGGGCCGTCTCAGTGATGTGGACTTTGGCAGCCGTTTTAATTTCTCTCCAGGCAAAAAAATAAAGCCGCTTGGTTCAAGAAATGTTCATTCTTTAAAAAAACAAAAAAAAAACAAGCACGACAGATGCTGCTTTAATGAGGAGTTGCAATGAAGTCGCAAGAGAGTTACTCAGTTACATAGTAGATGAGTTTGAAAAAGGACATATGTCCCGATCAAGTTCAACCTATGCTAAGTTTGGCAAGGTGAGTGGACATAGAAGAAGGTGCAGGTAGGGAGCCGAGGTTCTTCTACTGTGAGCACAACGATGTGAAGCAGAGTGGCTGAGCTGCAGGAAGCTGGCAGGACTGGAGAACCAGGCTTCGGTTTTGTACTTTCAGGTCTTTAAAAGTGAGACCGGGGAGAAACTTCTTGAAATAAACGCTCACGATGACGAGGTGCTGTGTTGTGCCTTCTCAGCGGATGATAGATTCATAGCCACTTGTTCCGCAGACAAGAAAGTAAAGGTGAGTAAATGATGCATCTGTTATGTGTGTCTGTGTAATAGCCACTTTTATTTGTACTTATCTGACACATGCAGTTTTTCATATTTAGTTTAGTGACAATAAAGTACATTTTTCTGTATGTTAACACAGCAGAGCATTTGGTTTGGCTCTACATCATTCCACGCTATCACTTCTGTGTTGTCTGCATGTTTTGGAATTAAGGTGCATGTTGTTAAACTTTTTAAATATTAACAAATGGGAAATTAGTGAGTTTTGAAAGCACGGAAAGTGTTCTTTTCTCCACTAGTTAAAAGTGTGCACCACTCCACTAAAGGATTAAAAACATTAAGCACTCCTCTCAGAGTGCCACGGTGTTACTCATTTTGATAACGAGTTTGATTTATGGAGTTGAAGAGAGAGAACATTTTCCCATACAGAATGTTGTCAAATTCAAGATGGCTGCCAAAGAACGTTTCTCTGCACACAAATGCAAAGAACCATCGTACCACTGTCTGACTTTGTGTGGTCTGCTTCATCAGGGATAGCACCTTTCAGGCTGAGGGCCCTGGCATTCTTAACACTATTTGCAGTAGTTCAGGTTCTATTAATGTTACATGTGTACTGTATGTTGAGCTGTCGTTGATTTTTTCTAGATTTGGAACTCCCGGACGGGTCAGCTCATCAGAGAGTATGAAGAGCACACAGAACAAGTCAGCTGTTGCCAGTTTACCAGTGTGGTCTCTCCAGCTCTGCTAGCCACATGTTCCCATGACTGCTTACTCAAGGTATGATGTGAACCTCAATGCAAACCACATACATGGTATTCTCATACATCTAATTTATGCACACAGGGTGTGTCATGATGAATTGGCCAAGTCTCATTAAATAAGCGGTGCCACCTTCTCATTCAAGTGGCAGTGTAAATAGTGTCCAACTTAAATAACTGGGTATGTAAGCCTCTGTTCTCTGGGCAATTATCAGTTAGTTAGCCATGGAGACGTAGTAGCAGCCATTTTGTCCAGTCAACTTTTCTGTCTGTTCTTCGAATATTAGATTGCAAGGTCACAACGTAATTATGCCTGTAATTATTATACAGTAATAGATACTCCGTCTGCGGAATAATTATAACGCCTCTGGTAGGTATTAAAGTAACTAAAGCAGAGTGGTGTGAATTTCTGCTTCGTTTGAAAAGTAATGAGGATCATCTTCTAAATGTAAAAAAGAGTAGTTAGTCTGTGGTACAAAAGTGAATTTAAAACCTGCAGACACATCCTGTTGTCCAAAAGCTGAAGATTTGTCCCAAATATGCTCAATGTTATGGGAAGCTATTTATGGGTTCTTAGTGTTGAACTTTTGTACAGCATATCTACCTAGCATTTTTTTGCCATAAGACACCTTCTGGCGCTGGTAAACTTAGTCTATTGATTTGAATAAGATTTTACAGGGTCTTTTAGGTGTCTTTTAGGCAGAAGACTGCCTGGTAAATATGGCCCTTTATCCCGCTACTTAACCACACGTTTGTCCTGCACTCACAGCACTGCTTCAGTTTTCATGACACGTGTAACTTTATCTGCATGCTGGGTTTTTTCTTCTGGATCTTGTCAAATATCTCATATTTATCGGCTTCTACAGAAATGAAGTGAACCCGTAAAAAGCTAGTAGAATTAAATAGTAAACTGCTTTTGGAAAGGTTTATCTTTTAAAAGAGTGGTGGACAATATAAGGCTACCAGTTAGCCTGCCGATGTCCATGTATTGAAGTGCCTTTTGCGTGTCACCATCTAATCTATGTTTCTTTTCATTTGCAGCTGTGGGATTCTGACAAGAAATATTCCAAGAACACGCTGATTGGTCACACAGATTATGTCAACCATTGCAGATTTTCACCTGATAATAAGTATTTGGCCAGTTGCTCAATGGATGGGACGTTAAAGGTAGTTATGTTTAACTATAATTCTGTTTGTATTGTTATGTTTAACCAAAAGGCTTTTACTTAAACGTCTACAGTTTTTGCTAGATACATCTTTACATTGTATCATTGGATAATATTTCACTGAAGTTTTTTGTTTGCCTTCCTCTGGATCAAAAAATACTGTAAGTACAAAGACAGGATAAGTATCTGTTTAAATTTTGCATAGGTTGAACTTCATGGACGTACAGTACGTCTTTTTTCAACCTCATCTGCTATGTAACTATGGTACATATTTATTAAGTGGGGCTGTTCCATAAGATACCTCCTCCCGTGGCTGAATGACAGTTTACACCCAATTATAAAGGTGTCTTCTGTCAGTGGAAGGTGTCTCACGGAATACCACCTCTCAGTGTGCATCTCACCACCAGTGAGTATCAAAGATCCACTGTCTGCAGTTAGAAAGCTATGAGTAGCATATTAGGGGACAGATAACCTCTTCACTGCTGCATGCCCCCCACATACATTACTTTGCCACAATGCATTTCCGCCAGCCAAAAAGTTAAAACAGCAACCTCCCCCACCCCTCCATCCAATTGTTTTCTTTTGAAGTAATATGTAGAATGTGCTTTATTTTATCATGTAAAGGTATATCACACATGTAGTCTTTACATCCAACTCAAAGGACGCTTTTAAATCAGGGGTAGCCAAAGCGACCCAATTAATTAGAGTGCCCTTCCATACCACCAAGGGAGTGAATAATTATCACAATACGGCGCTCAAAATAATTAGTGCACTTTAAGTGATTATAATAAAGCTTAATGCAATATTCAGTGCTCGTGAAAAATATATTAGATGATTGGTGTTGATAATACAAACGAATAGTTGAATGCTGCTGTGACCCAATGGTGGATTGCTTTCTCAATCCTGTGAAGTATCAGAAGTCCAAAATCGTAGGGAAGCACAAACACATGTGGAAACAAGAAAACAGATATCCAATAGTGCAGTATAGTCTAATATGTAAATGGATGTTGTCTCGTTAATTCTTATGAGTGGGGTAGTCACAAGTGAAGGATGATCTAAATACCACCAAGGGCCACATGAGCTGAATAAACCATATATATCAATTGGAAAGATGACAGCAACTGCACTCCTTTCTAATAAAGCTGCAGCCAATGATGGCAGCACTAAGCACACACATGTAATCAAACACTGCTGTGAATAAGAAGTTCGGAGAATATATACTGTTGTTCATAAGACGTCAATGTACATTTCTGGAAGTGATATTTATTTATTTCCCCCTCTGCAGCTTTGGGATGTGTCATCTGCTAATGAATATAAGTCTATTGATGTTAAAATGTTTTTCCACAATAAAGAGGGACCGCAGCATGATGTGGAGATATTGATGTTGAAATGTTGCTCTTGGTCAAATGATTGCACCAGAATTATGGTAACGGCACGAAATTTGCTGTATGTAAGTATTGCATTATTTTATTAATAATGTATTTAGCGGGCGGATCTAGATGTGGAACAAAATGAGATATTTATGCTAAGAAATCCCAAGATCCTTACTGGGTATGTGCTTGGCTTTCCTTATGCGCTGAGGCCTTTTAATAACATCGGGCTGTACTACAGAATAGTTTTGCTACCTTTTTGATTACAATTGTGTTCTATTATTTCTAAATTGATTTTTGTTTTTTTTTGTTTTTTTGTGGTTAATTGTATTTTTACTGGGGTCATAATGACACGGCATGCACATCAGTTTGGTGCATTTACCAGACTGACGATCTTAGATTTCATGACAGGCCTCTGGAAAGAAATACCTCTAATACTAGTCACTAACATGGCAATGTTTCTTCAGTTGAGGATGCAGCACAAGCGTTGCTGAATACTTATGCTCACACAGGGAGGATTGTTACTATTGGCCAAATTCATTCATAAGATAATTTTTCTAAGGGGTGAGAATTTCCTCTCGAATCAGGCCTTCCCACTTCAAAGTTCAGTACCTCTGCATTCGGTGGAATTGCTATCTGGCTCTGGATCACCCTGACATGTCCATCTAGACCTGGTTATGAAATTGTAATGGATAATGCAATAGTCGCAGCCCATGTTCGAAAGGAAGAGCCAGTTTGCACTTCCACATTATCGATCTTAATTTCAAAACCCGGTCTGGATTAACATCTCAGAATGATCAGGAGCCTGCTGGCAAATCTACCCACTTGTTTAGTAGTTCTCAATCCTCCCCTGGGGATCATCAGCCACCCCACATTTTAGGAGTTAGCAATGCATTTGCACGTTGATGAATGTACCTTATTTGTGCATTGACTGGGAGTTCCTGGGTAATCCAACAACATTCTTTGCCTGGCTCAGGACCCTGGGGAGAAGCTGGAGAACCCCTGCATGCTGCCTCCTTATACACAGCTTCATCTTTCCAAATGAGAGAATAAAAACACTCATCTGCATTTTCAATTGTCATAGATATTTGACGTGGAGACCAGTAACCTTTTATCTGAACTGGAGGCGTATCATCAGATCATCATCCTATACTGTGACATTTGTACAACCAATCAGATAGTGGCAATGGCTTTGTCACATTCAGTCCAGGTAAGAGTTGACCAATGTCTCTATACAACATTATCGTAACACCTATTATTCAATTACTGACAATACTTTATTTAGTATGTAACCCTCCCCATCTGGCTTCTAGGGAGATTACATCGGTGTACAATATTTGGCTACCCGGCTTAGGTTTCCTTGACTCAGGATGCTGTATTCAGGCGGCTGGGTGATGAGGTAGCAACGGTGAAAATAATGGGCGCCAGAAACTTTTATAGTACAAGATTAATCTTTATTCTTGTCCCCAGGCATGGACACACACACACACACACACACACACACACACACACAACAATGTTGTACTATATTCTCGTGTTTATTCATGAATACTGTGCTTCCTTAATTGCCACTCTTAACACTCAGAGGGAGGTATAGTTGCTTTAATGGTATTGGACCTGGCCTCCCTTGTCTTTTGGAGTAACTTCAGTTATACCCCATTTAAGCTGAGCCCTTACTGGAATCCTGGCCGGTCCATACAGGCTGAACCGAATACTGGTATGGATCTTCCGGTAGAGCCGATCCTACGACACCCGGGAACCCTCTATCTAAGGACCTCTGTGGCATGTTACGTTCCCTTCTCTTAGACCTGGTGGATGTCACTGGTCCTCTTCTGGGATCCTATCTTAAAGGGCACGGCCCCTATCTACAACATAATAAATAAGGGGGCCTGCTCTGTTCTATTACTTTATGAATACATCCCTATCCACTCTTCCCAAGGCTCCTCTCCTCTTGTCCTCTCAGAATCTGCCTCTCTAGAACCTTCCTCCTATCCTAAATACCCCATTGTGACGTCAGGATGCCTATTAATACAAGTTCTGCAGATTACAAACGTCCGAGTCTCACACACCACATTATAGCACCCACCCACCTCCCTGGGGCCCAGGTTAAAAGTTCAATCCTGGGCACCATGAAAACTGTCTGCTGGGATTCAAACTGGCTTCACCTGTTTCAGAGGCACTGACATTACCACTGAGCGACAGCAATCCTTCCGCCCATGTTACATACAATGTTTATAGTACAGTTCCAAAATGCGGGGAAATAGTTTCAGGCGAGGAGAATCCTGCTTGTGCAGCCAACACAACACAGACAAACAAATTCCTCAAAATGCAGGTCTCCTCTAGGACAGAGGTACAAAGTAGCGCTCTACTCACAAGTCACAATGCAATTCCCCATGTATTTATTATTCTCCATTTATTGTGACAACAAAGAACAGAGGAGGAACAGCCTCTGTTCTTGGCTGTTACAATAAATGAAGAATTGCATTATGAACTTGTGAGCAGAGCTCTACTTTGTACCGCTGTCCTAGAGGAGACCTGCATTTTGAAGAATTCATATACTATGTATATGCCATAGTATTTTTATATTTTTATTTATTGACTGGGCTTCTTTAACATGGTACGGTCATTGTAAATGTTATAAGGATAATTCCTGGATCAAAATCGCTGTCGGATTTTCTCCCACCCCGCTTCCCCCTTCCCCAGTTAAACTAGCAAACTAGCTTCTCCTTCCCCAAATAACAAAACCACATTGTTTTTGTTATGACCTGACCTGTGCTACTGTTTTTATGGCGATAATACATGAACACTTTCCAATAGGAATCCCTTCTGGATTACTATTGGACAGCCATTTATATCTCCATGTGAAAACCCGGAAGTAATACCGGTAACTTTATTGGTCAGTATCTCGGGAACAGGGTGGTCTAAATCAGGGGAGCGCAAACTTTTGTAGCTGCGCCCCCGTGCCTTACCTCCTATGCTGCTCGCGCCCTCCCCCCCCCCTCTTTACCTTGATGCGCCGTTCATGTGACATCACGTGACCCGCAGTGTCATTTGACGCGTGTCATGTGACATGACCCCGCGGCGTAATTTGACGCCGCGTTGCCATGAAGACGAGTGACGCCAGCAGAGTCGAGGTAAGTTTAGAGTTGCAGAGGCCTCACGCGATCCCCCGGCATTTCATTTAAATGCCTCGGGGGGGAAAGCGCGGGGCCTCTGCAACCATCTAGACAAATTCAGCGCCCCCTACTTTGCACAGCGTGGGTCTCAATAATAAGGCGGTTCGTCTCCGGAGAACCCCTGCTTTCCAGCGTGTAAAAACAAAAACAAATGAGGGTTGGTAAAAGCGGGTCTTAGTCAAATAATTGAGGGAATCTTTCTAGGATATTTAGGATATATGGCTGTTTTAAGTACGAGTCCCGAACAAAAATATTGTGTGTCATATAATTTAGGATATTCTTTGTGGTGCAGTAAATTAGGCTTTCCAGATGATGACTAGTTTTATGCAGTGCTTTACAGAGACATTTTGCAGGTCCCTGCACCATGGAGCTTACAATCTATGTTTTTGGTGCCTGAGGCACAGGGAGATAAAGTGACTTGCCCAAGGTCACAAGGAGCCGACCTTGACCAGGAATTGAACCCCTGCTTTACACTCAGTGCCTGTCAGTGTCTTTACTCACTGAGCCACTCCTTAAAATCAAAACCAATTGAACCTTAGGGCCGTTCTATACAGCATGTGGCCGTGCGGCCGCGCGTTCCTATGCGAACGCACGTGCACGTGCCGCATGCTTTCCGTGTATATAGAGCCTGGAGCTGCAGGTAAGTGTGTATGCGTGTATGTGTGTGTATATGTTGTGTGAGTGTAAGTGTAAGGGGAGTGTAAGTAAGATGTCTTTAAATTAAAAAAAAAAAAGTTTAATATTTTTTTTTTTTGTGTGTGCATTTATTTACCCTCCCCCCCCCACACACACATCCACACACACACATCCATACAAACACGCATACATACATACATACACACATACACACATACATACATACACACATACACACCAATACATACATTTGAGCGCAGGCAGCGGCGCGAAAAGATGAATTTCTTCATCTTCGCCGCTGTCTGTTGGCTCCCCTCTCCCTGCCGTGCGCGCGGCACATCTATAGAAAGGCTGACTAACGTCAGCCAACTAAAAATCCGCGCGCACGGCGTAGCACACACCCGGCACTATAGAATGTGCTTTATGTACCACACATACCAATTATGCAGGGCTTCCAAAGCACACTCGTGCAGTTTAAATTATGCAGTCCCAAATATAAGTGATTTGGGGAGAGGGCTTGCATGTTTTGATAAAGCAAATCACAATGAGGTTAGCAACCACAGACCAGGGATAGAAGAAAATGGGTCCTTCACATTGGAACATACACACTATTGTGAATAGGTTTATTCATTCCAGGCTGAAATTCATCTGGCAGCCCTGACTATATTTTTATACCCTTTTTACCAAAGCATGTTAACAATAATTCTAGTATATATAGGACTGCACCATTTTATACAGAGAATGTTAAATACAGTACAGTGACAGATCGTCATATGTATTGTTATGTGGTTCCATACACTCCTGTATATAACAAGCTAAACTTGAGTGAAGTATTGCCAGCGAGTGGCTTGTGTGCTGTTAGACGTGGTTTAATTTACTCCCAAAGTGCTAGCTGACACCTCTAGCAGTAAATAATGTGAAATAATATAAGTTGTTAAAAATATACATGTATAATGCATTTTTGGGAGTATGCGTTCCCCCCCCTTCCCCCCCTTCCCCCCCCCCCCCCCCCACCATTACTAATATTGTTAAAGACACTGGAAAAACAACGTGTAAGCTGCTTTGTAGCTGTATTGTATCTGTTTCTCTTTAGCTGTGGAACATAGACTCCAGCATGAAGATAGCTGACTTTAGTGCACATTTGAGCTGGGTTCATTGTGTCCGATTTTCCCCAGAGGGATCCTCATTCCTGACCTCTTCTGATGACCAGACTGTGAAGGTGCGTTACTTCAAGCATGTCTTTTCTAGGTTACAAATTGTGCTTTGCAACAGTTGTTCAGCACTTTAGCATATGTTTACTATACGTGTACAAGTGTTTACATAGTTCTTAATAGCCACTGATTCAACACAATTTGATTAGAAATTTCCCTTCATAGTAAGCATGCATTATAAATATTCTCTGTCTCTCTTGGTTTATGAATGATTGAACCATGTAATGTTTCCCTCATGTCAAAGGAGTATGAAAGAATATAACAATTCATGAACAAAGACAATCATTGTTATATTGAAGCGAGAGAAAAGAAAATAGAGGTGACAGAATGTTTTTTTGGGCAATGTGTCAAATAGCAAATGTGGCTCGTCATTGAATCTCGCTGCAGGAGGAGCTGGGATTGTTATAGTTCTGTTTCAGAGATATATGACTGTAAAGTGATTTCCTCCCAAACCCGCTCCCCCCCTCCCCCCTCCCCCTCTCCCCTCCTCACCCTCCCCCTCCGTGTCACCCTTATCAACTGCTTTTTATTCTGCGATGTATACAGCAAACGGGACAAATGTGGATATTAGAATATATTGCATGTTTGTAGAAAAACATTTTTTTGTTCTTTCAACTAAGTGGTTTATTGAATAAGTCCCAAAGCAGCCGATCGTGCAGCGAACTGACGAAAACTCCCGTTGACGTAAACTGAATAAGCCCCCAAGGGTTTGCCCCTGCTGTTTTCTCAAACATTTTGTTACCAAGCATTTAACAGTGTGTTTGTTTCACTTAAAATAAACAGATTTGGGAAACAAACAAAGTGTGCAAACCATCAGATACAATGTTAAAGCGTGACTTTGATGTGGCATTCCGTGGTGAAGAAGTATTTGTGCTGGCACCTGACAAAGGAGACCGTTTACTTGTAAGTAATTGTCCTATACAAACTGGTACAGCGGCTCCATGCAGAGCAGCAGGATGTTGGAGTCCTGGGGATTTAAGTCTTGTGATCACTTTGGCCGAGATCCACAAAAGGGTGGTAAAGTTGCTCACGCTGTTACTCCCATTGATAAAAATGGAAGTAAATGCGTGCCAACGCTTAGCACCCTTTTGTGGATCTGGGTCTTAGTGGGTTTTTTATGATCGTCCAACTGAAGATCCTGAAAGACAAATTTGTTATCCATGTTTTTGTTTCCATTACTTCAGATTTTTTTTAATACAATAAATGAAGTGTGTGTATATGTATATATGTATGTATAAAAGCTAAAAAGTATATGTATGTATAAAAGCTAAAAGCTGTGTTTAAAACAGCATGCATTGGCTTGAGGATTTGCTTGTGTAATACGAGCTTGAGACAAAAGGTGGCACTGAGTGCTCATTTGCATGTCATTTCCCAGAATCCCTTGCTGCAGTGGAAGCGCTGTATGCTGGGCGATAATGGGGAAAGACAGGGTTGCAGACCTGTCTAAGACATACAAATGAACATACAGTAATATTTACAGTTGATATATATATATATATATATATATATTATTGAGGCAAAAAGTGACACTGTGTGCTCATTTGCATGTCATTTCCCAGAATCCCTTGCTGCAGTGGAAGTGCTGTATGCTGGGTGATAATGGGGAAAGGCGGGGTTGCAGACCTGCCTAAGACATGCAGATGAGCATACAGCTATATTTGCATATTTGCTTTCCTGTGGAGGGTTTTTGTCACTTTTTTTACTCACCATAACTTAACTCAGTATTATGGTTTGGCCTATCCCATAAGCCTCTCTTGCATCCCAGTAAAATCAACCCCACACTGATGAGACCCATCAAGGTCGAAACAGCTGTCTGTGGGTGGTTTTCTGGGTATGCACCTTAACCCTGGCTGTGCTCAAAGCTGTGACCATGCAGCAAGCTTAAGCCTATAGGGAACCATGTTAAAAATGGTTATTGAGGCAAAAAGTGACACTGTGTGCTCATTTGCATGTCATTTCCCAGAATCCCTTGCTGCAGTGGAAGTGCTGTATGCTGGGTGATAATGGGGAAAGGCGGGGTTGCAGACCTGCCTAAGACATGCAGATGAGCATACAGCTATATTTGCATATATATATATATATATATATATATAAAAGAACGACCTAGGTGCAAATATGCAGGGAGAGAGAAAAAAAGAAGAACATCATAGGGCAGTATATCTGAGCAATTCAGGTGTTAGATGGTAAGGTATGCACTTACATTTATCAGCCTTTAATCCACTCTGGGATTCAGGAACTCAGCTTCCAACGTTGGTCTGTCTCTCTCTGTGGTCTTTGTGTCCTCAGGATCATTGGTTACACAGCAATCACAATGTATATGTTACCGGAAAGTACCTGGCAGATGGATGGGTCTCGCAGAAGGAATAGGTAGGGAATAAAAAGGAAGAACATGGATAGTGTAAAACCTTTTTAATAAATTATAACTAAAAACAAAAAATACGTATTAAACTCACATGCTGTGAATTGAATACAAGCAGTTGAGAGTAAAAAAAGCGAGTCTCTCACACTCGATATTGGAGAACGCCGGTTACCAGCACTGTTCGCTCGTGTGGTTACTTCCTCATCACGTGGCCCATCGCGAGATTTTGTCTCTGAAATTCGATGATGCACTGCATTGGCTCCGTTGTGAGGACTCAATCTGCTGCCCCTGACGAAGCCGAAGTGGAGAAACGCGTAGGGCAAGCGCTTTCAGGAGCAGTTGGAGACACGCTGAAAGATTGATTCCTCACAACGGAGGACAGATAGTGCCAAGACAGCAAGGGAGATAATACTCAGCTGTAGCTAAATAGCAGAAGGAGTCAGTCCTCAATAGTCCTCAGTAGTTATAATTGTGTTCCAACGCTTGCTCATGGAAAGATTGAAAAAGTCCATAGTGCTGCATCAGGTAATGAAAGGTCACGCCAAACAAATCACATAAAGCTGTACATTGCAGACACTCTACGCATTTCACCCGTCGGTGGGCTTCTTCCCGGAGTGATTAAAAACAAGTGAAGGCGAGCCAGTATATATATATATATATATAGGGAACCATGTTAAAAATGTTTTTTGAAGCAAAAAGTGGCACTGCGTGCTCATTTGCATGTAATTTCCCAGAATCCCTTGCTGCAGTGGAAGTGCTGTGTGCTGGGTGATAATGGTGAAGGGCGGGGTTGCAGACCTGCCTTAGACATGCAGATGAGCATACAGCTATATTTACATATTTATATATATATATGAAAAAGAGAGGCGCATGCCACATATGGTAATTCTGCGCAAAAAGTATTCTCATTAATAGTAGTTTTAAAAAAGCACACTCACAAGTGTAGCTAGAACAAAAGCATGTAGAGTCAGTCAATCTCATAAGAGATGATACTAATCTGGAACAACTTGTGCCTCCGCCAGGAATCACCATGGAACCTCAGCAACCAGTGTAGAAACAGATGTCCTTGATATGAACTCCTCCAGAATAACAAGAAGGCAATGGATAGTGTCAATTGCCCTCCTATTTTCTGCCAACACAAAATAATGTACAAATCTATGGGCAATTCCCTCTCCCAGAATGCCCTTCACCTTCAGCTTGCTATCCCCATTATGAACTCCACGGATAGTCAACTTTCGATAGTTAACTTCAAAATTAGCAATTAACTAGTTCCTTTTTTTTTTTTTTTTTCCATTTAATGCAATTTTCTCTTGTTAACAGATTTTATTTTTCTTGGACTAAAATGTTAAGGGCTTTTCATTTTCTCACATCAAACTAAAACCTTCAGAATTTCTCCCAAATGTTTTTTATTTGTAATTCTTTTTTATTTGAGCCCCCTGTGCTGAAGTAGGGAACACAGGGGGGGGGGGGGGTTAGTAAGTCAAATACTGTATAGACTTAAGTCTCCTGCAGCATCAGAATCAGTGTATTCACATGTTGCTCAATTTATGAAAAAGATTTACCATTTTTTTAATCCTTTCTCCTCATTGCACTTGCGAGAAGATTTTCATACAAATATCCGAATCTTCAGAACAGTCACATTTAAGCAGTCAGACCATGGGTGGGCAACGCCAGTCCTCTAGGACCACTAACAGGTCAGGTTTTCAGGATATCCCTGCTTCAGCACTGTTGGCTCAATCAGTGGCTCCCTGCTTCAGCACAGATGGCTCAATCAGTGGCTCAGCCTTCGACTAAGCCACTGATTGAGCCCCCTGTGCTGAAGCAGGGAGCCACTGATTGAGCCACCTGTGCTGAAGCAGGGATATCCAGGAAACCTGACAGGTTGGTGGCCCTTGAGTACTGGAGTTGCCCACCCCCGAGTCCGACAATGAGATGCGACATGCACAGTAATACTCGTGGCTGGTTCATTAAATGACAGGGAGGCAGGCTGGTGCGGAAGCCTCTCGATCACGTGTTGTGCTTCAGCAAAGGGATCACCAGATGTCATGTGACTTTAACAGGGAAAGAATATGGCGAAAACATTTTTTTGCACTGCACTAAACTTTTGGTGTACCACCAAATGCAGCGATGTGGAGCATCTGGCCTCGTGTGGAGAAATGCGTCAAACATACATTTATTACATGACAATACCTCATAAGTAAGGTGATCTCTGTCATATAACGAATATGATGTCAGGAATGTGCAATTATTTACTGGTTCTGGTGCCCTGTGTAACTAGTTATTGTAATCATTATTATATTACTTCAGTTGATCAATGGGAGGACTGGAGATGTGGTGTGTGAGACCAATGCACAGGAATCATGCATCACGTGCTGCTGTCTCAGTGGCGATCTGCGTTTTGCAGCCATTGGAGAGGAAGATGGCGTTGTGAAGGTAACCCTGATTTTATGAGAGGGGGATAAGCCATACTTTCATTACAGTGGCAATATCTCCATCTGCATTAGCCCAATTGAACCTGAATAATGACACACACAGATGTTGAACCTTGATGTTTCTGCATCCAGTTATTTCCCCTTACATGGATTTTGCAATTTAGAGGAGGGATTACAGAAAAAGGTTGGAGTTGAATTTCACACACTGTTATTGGAAGTGTAAAGTGTTACCGCTCACATACTGTACATTTCACTACCTCACCGACAGATGTATTGTGCACCTCAATGCACTTTCCAAAAGCTCTATACATCCTGTATGCACATCATCAGTATTCATAGGCAGGATCAAGCAATAGCAAGTTAGCTCAAACCTAAAGCATTTTCAATACAGTAAATAAGTACATATACTGTACAGTTCAACAAAGTCAAGTAGAAATGTAGCATTTGAATTGGAAGCTGAAACGTATTCCTTCATAAAAAGAGACTCGTTTTGGAGGACAAGGAGATATAGGCGAAAGAAAAACCCTGTCAAAAGGATGTCTCCTATGGTGGAGAGATAGGCAGGAAGGCCCCAAATTACGAGCACTCAATTACCCTATCTTGGCAAATATGCGCGTCAATAATAGATAGACTGTACAGGTAGACTGTATCTGGAGTAAGGCTGTATCTGGTGCTGTGTTTACCCTTTGAAAAAGCTGAGGTGAAACGTACGTCAGGGTAGGTGTCACTTTGACGTCACGCATTGTGTGACATGTACTCCGTCAATCGTATACACGGGCATCTACAGCTGCTTTACAGCGGTCTCAATGCAGAACCTCTTGGTTCCTGTTCGCTATTTTCTCTAGCAGTTTAATCTCGGCGGTGTCAGGACCGTACCCAGGGGTAGGTCAGCCGAAGTTGATAGACTTACATCTCCATTTTTTCCCTCTACCCTACCCTCCCTTTAACATGTAGGGTTATGTATGTAGGGTGAGTTTTTTAATTGTGTACTGGTCGGTTTCTGGCACCTTACCGGAGATTCCTTTACTGCACGTTCCTCCGTGCGGAGGCACCCCTGCCAGTCCTCGGACCTCCATAAGGTACTGCACATGCAAAGGGGCTGCTGCCAAGCAGGAATTGCAGCTCACAAGAAGCCGTGCAACCCTTGTTAACTGAGCCTACTGACTGGCAAGCTAACGCGGCAGCTGTCCCTGTTTAGTCAGATACTATATTATACTATTTACAATTCTTTGATAATAGGCGAGGGCACACAATTGGGCCTCAGGGTTTGCCCCATCTTTGGTGGCAACACCTGTATCTATTTGTTTCCTATTCATTGCTATTTCCCTAACGCACCCCAATTATCCATTTGGCAGAGCGGCTGGAGCCCTTTTGTTCCCGATGTATTCATGGAATTGATTTTAATTTGTGCTTTTACATTTGCTCACTTATCCACTACATATCCACCTGGGACAGTCACATGTCCAGCTCTAGGGCAACACGGTACCAGATACAGCCTTACTCCAGATACTGTGTGACGCAGCCTATCTATTACTGACGCACATATTTGCCAAGCATAGGGTAACTGAGTGCTTGTAATTTGGGGCCTTCCTATCTCCCCACCATAGGAGACATCCTTTTGACGGCGCTTTTTTTCGCTCATACCTGTTCCCCTAGTGCACGACCTTTACTTACACTGACATTTCAAGGTCGAGTGGGTATCACACCTTCATTTTGTGTGACAAGGAGATATATATATGTATATATATTTCATTCATTGTTTTTCCTGCAACACAATGCAAAGTGTTAAATAAGGAACAGTGTTTTGTATGCTGGTTACGCCGAGTTGCAAAGGTAGGCTGGCCATTTCATTCCACACTAGTATAGACAGCTGAATCACCATCAGTCATTCCAACAGCACTTCGAACAGTTTTCAAAAGGCAACTGCAAAAATGATAAAATGACCGGTGCATATGTACCTGGTATTAGCTAATGTACCGTATCTTGATATCTGAACTGAATGAACTAATAGCAGCAGGGTCCTAAAAATACAGGGCAGGTTTTATTTCAGGCCATCACAAAAGCCCATTAGACCTGCCGCTGTGGGAAAGCATGTTCCTGGATTGCTACAGAGCTTGCCACTGTGTTCTCAGATCATCTCAATTAGAAGACAAAAGGTTTTGCAGAACTATACAAAATCCATTCTACTGCAATAATGCCTCTCAGCCACACAGGTGTCGCCGTGTCACACTGCCTCATTTTGTTTCTGATCATCTGGTAAAATGTAAATAAATGTCACTGGAATGGAAAATTGAGCAGGGACAATAGCCTCCTGCTTAGCAAATAAACGTTCCTTTCTTGCAATGGTTTCTAATTGCATTTAAAGCCCTGGTTTTACATGACGGCGGGGGACCTTTTCCCCTGCCATAATCTTCCATTTCAGCTACTTTATTTTCAATAACTAATTTGTTCATTCCTTTGCAATAATAGCAATGTGTATTTTAAGGATAATGTCGTTGGAATATAAAGCAGGGCTAATTCGAGAACACAGAAGACTGGGAACTATTGCAACCATGTTACAGTAGGACTCGAACACATCATTTTTTATTAAAATCCTGTTTGTCTGCTGTTCTGATTTAGTTTTATAACTTTATGCGGCCAGATTGTCTAAAATAAAGCTTTTCTGTTAATTGGAGGCTTTTCGGTTTCACTTCTACATCTATTAGTGACCATAACATGTGACAAGTAAAGAAGGGTGGGTGGCCGGCCTGGTCCTACCTTCCATGTGCAACAAAGGAGGGAGGGGGAGTACAGTAGGTGGGAAGATGCCTCTTATTGGACTAACAAGTGGTTGATATGTGACAAGTTTTCGAACCTCTCGGTGCCATACCCCAGCGGTGCGCAAACAGGGGGGCGCTGCAGTTATAGGGGTCCCTCGCTCTCCCCCCTACCCCCCCCAGGCATTTAAATTACATGCTGGGGGACCGCACGAGGCCTCTATAATACACTTCCCTTCCTGTGACGTGTTGTCCTGGTAACCCAACGTCAAATTACGCCGCGTAGTCACGTGACGTCTCCGGAGTCGAGCGGGGGGACAGGGGGTGCGAGGCGCCGAGGAGAGCAGGCAGGGGTGCGCACGGTGAAGAGTTTGCGCACCCCTTCCATACCCGATGAAGGACCCTGAGAGGTTTGTAAGCTTATAACATATCAACTACTTGTTGATCCAATAAAAGGTATCATACCACCTACTCCCTCTCCTTTGTTACTACATTACATATGACGTGGCACCAATGGATATAAAGTGGATTATTGTAATAAAAAGTCTTATTTAGATTTACTCAGCATATCATGCATTCACAATTACATGGTATATCTAGGGATTCCGGTTTTAGGTTTTAACCGAAAAAACACCACCGTCTGATCATCTTGCACATTTGGTTAAAACCGATTAACACCGTAAATGAAGCATCCTTTCCTATTAAATTCCACCTCTTTTGGTAGCCCGTCCACAGGCAGGAGAAGCCAGCATCACGGGGCGTAAGGAAACTGAAAATAAGTGCACCGACAAACACCAAGTTCAAATGCGTGTCATTTTTTAAATTCAATTGTTAGCTGTGTAGCTATGATAAACATGGATATTTTTTTTAATAAAATGAAAACAACGGATAACAAAAAATAAACACTGGTTTTATGAAAAAAATAAACACAGGAAGCCTAGGTATGAATAACACCTCCACTGTTTAATCTTTGTGACAGGTTTTGGATTTATCCAGTGGCAAAGACCTGAAGTGCCTGACGGGTCACAGTCACACTGTGCAGCATTGCCAGTTCTCTGCGGATGGACAATACCTTATTTCATGCTCTGATGATTCTACAATTAGGGTGAGTGTGTCTCCCTCTCTCCATTTTATATTCTACACATACCCCTGTGCCGCCGACAGCAGTATAGTAACCTACGCTGAACTTGATGGCCAGATGTCTTTTTTTCAACCTCATCTACTATGAACAATGTTCAGTGTATTTCTTTTCTGGGACACAATAAGTTGTCCGGGGTCCTATTCATTAAGCTGTGATAAGATCAGTGCGAAATCGCCCAATAAAGGAATAGTCTCATCATAAGGATTCTATATCCCAAAACATTGCTACTTTTAAAAACAGGAGGATTTGGGTTGTATCTCATAATCCTAACAGAACTCGGGAGGTCACTCTGAAAGGTGCAGACTCGCCAAATTGAACTCATGACAGTAATATATTTAAAGGGTTGATATGATTAATCATCAAGTAACAAACAACAAAAAAACAGATTATTGTAAGAATATTTTTTCATAGTTCAACCTGTAATTATTAGTAACAGTTAGGGGGTCTGTCAGTAAAGAGGAAACTGTGTTATGACGCACGTCTCCGTTTTTTTTGGAGTAGAGTTGCATCATATATAAGAACAGTTTCCTATATCAGATTTGGGAAATTTGTTGGTGTAAGTAAGGCTGAGGCCCCGCTGCCTCAGTCAGCGCGCCCGCACTGCATGCAGGCGGCGCACTGAGAGGCAATTGACCGCTACCTGCGGTCTGTAGGGAGCCGGAGCGGGGGAGGCGTGGTTTGAGCGGAGGGTTCATTCGTCCGTGTGTCCCCACCCCCCCCACCGTCGGTCCATCCGTCCGTCCCCCACGGTCCGTCCATCCCCCACACACAACACACATACACACACTTCCCCCCGCCTTCCTCCCGTAGCTCCTTCCCTGCTCCCCTCCTTACCTCCTCATTGGCACACTCGCGCACCACGTGATGCGTCAACACTTCAGAACACCACCTTCTGGTAGCACTGGCCGGCTGACGCGTCACAGCACGTAGTGAGCCACGGAGGGACGAGGCAGCGGGGACCAACAGATTGCAGGTAAGGGGCTGGTGCCGCACGCGTCGCCGACCGCAGCGGGTCTTCAGCCTAAAAGGGGAAAGGCATGTCTCGCAGAGAGATGCAGAATGTGATATGTCTCGTTATAACATGAGCATCATGTAACTCCTCCTGACTCCTCCTACGGACACTCCCTAAGGCTCAAGATGGTGCAGACGGGGCAAAATAAGAATGTTGACATAGTCAATAGCCAGTTCTACTCCCAAATTCCCTTGATACATAATCGCCTATAACTTCAAGTTTATATATGTATGTATATCTTTATTTATATAGCACCATTTATTACATAGCGCTTCACAGCAGTAATACAGCAGTAATAATATAGCACATAATGGAATAAGCGCTTCAGACATCAAAGTAACATTAGGAAAAGGACTCCCTGTCCCGAAGAGTTTACAATCTAAATTGGTGCTTTAAATGCAACCATGACAGCATCCAGTGAACCCAAAAGGAAAAAGAATAGTTTTTTGCTTGTCAAAAATGATTTTAACAAGTGATTCATTGACCAACTTTAACCTATTAAACTTGTCGCTGACATTTGTTCAGTGTGTTTATACAGTATGTGAGAATTCACCTTTAACAGCTTCTGTGCAATACAGGCAGTACTCGGTTATCCAACGGAATCCGTTCTGGAAGTAGCGTTGGATAGTGAAACCGTTGTAAAGTGAGTCCCATGTTAATCAGTGGCGGTGAGCGTTGGATAATGCATTCTGACATCGAAAAACAGCCCGTAGGGAGGCAGTGTAAAGCGTTGGATATGCCATTCGTTGTAAAGTGTAACGTTGGATAACGAGAACTACCTGTATTGGTATTAATGCCCTATCCCATATCGTTAGCATCTTCTCGTATTTTTATGTACACATCAAACCATCAATCTCAACTGACTGAAGTAGGAGATACAAATTGAGACTTTTAACTGTCAATTCCTACCTCACAGTTTACTGAATAGCTGGTCAATACCGATTTGTAATATTATTTTATTTTTATATATATATATATGTAGAGGTATCAGTATATATATATATATATATATATATATATATATATATATATTTTTTTTTTTTTTTTTAGGTTATCTCATTTACATAAAAATGTACCTGTCCCATCAAATCAGGAGGGCAGCAACTATTCATAATCAGTAATATATATATATATATATATATATATATATATATATATATATATACATTACCATAATGTTACATGTTTAAATCCATGGGGGCGGGGGGGGCTTCATCACCCAGGGGCGGGGGGGCTTCATCACCCCCCCCCTTCCGTACCCACAGTTCTAGTTTCATACATGGAATTAAAAAGGCGAAATAGCTACGTAACAAACACATACTGCACAGTTTACATGGTGCAAGAAATATTTAATGAATATAGCGAGATCTGTTTGAGTGATATTGTCCTTAACAGCTTGAAAAATGCATTCCTCGCAGTTTACTGAATAGGCCCCTCAGTGACTTAATGATTGTTCACTTCTGTCTTTAGGTTTTTTCTTTCTATGGTACATCTGTTTTTCCCTTGGCTTTGTACTCTTCAGCCCCTGACTTCTAATGTACTAATGTGAAGCACTATGTACACTAATGGCGCTTTATAAATAAAGGGAAGAAAATCAGGGCTCCACGGATTTGCTCAATAAACTCATTTATTGCCAATAGACTTAAGGTTTCAGCCACACATCAAAAGCAGAAATGGCCTGTGTGGCCGAAACCTTAAGTCTATTGGCAATAAATTAGTTTATTGAGCAAATCCGTGGAGCCCTGATTTTCTTCCCTTCGTTATACCCTGGATTGATACAGAGAATCCTGAACCGGGAGCACCGGTAGTTGTATCCCCTTTTTTCTGATTATAATAGTGTGCAGCAATTTATCATGCTTCTATTCGCTATATCAATAAAGACATACATACTTCAGTCACCGTTTGTGTCACTGAAATAGTAAGAGTACTGCATGAGTCCCATGGACAGGACAGCTAGGCTAGTAACTCATGGGGGAAGAGACATTTAAATGATAATGCAGACAAACAAATGCACTTGTGGGCAGGTTGTTGGGCGAGCCGGGGCGAGGGCTGTTGGAAGCTCCGGAAGGAGCCCAGTGAAGGAAGGGGACCCTAGTCCTGGTAATCCCTGTATGATTGTGGCCCTGGGCAGGATCTATGTTCATAGGTCTTACTATGAGAACAACCAATGAAGAAAGATGATCATACCCGATCTTCAAAGTGGCCAAGCATTGTAACAAAGTAGCAGGGTCTGTGAGGGGGGTGTTTGGCTATGTAGGGAGATGTATTACCAGCACAGGTACGGATACCACTTTACCAGTAATTGCCGAGTGAAAACTCACATGGAGTCTGTGTCCAGTATTAAAATCTTAGGAGACCCTGCGTTTCAGATAAAGGTAAAGATTCTGGGTTAATCTTTGTAGCAGACTGGGTAGCCACATGTCTATTCCTGCTATCACTGTCTGTTTCTGTCACCAAAGACGGTCATATAAGGAGATACTGGCATAGTTCAGAGTTAC
Organism: Ascaphus truei; assembly: GCF_040206685.1. Lineage (NCBI taxonomy): Eukaryota > Metazoa > Chordata > Amphibia > Anura > Ascaphidae > Ascaphus > Ascaphus truei. Next base: position 128,410,042 of record NC_134487.1, read on the forward strand.
AAGACAACCAACCCCAATATAGAAATGCATAAGAAGCCAAGGTTCAAGGGACATTCTCCAATCACACCTGCTTCCCTATTGAGAAGAGTAAATATTGTATGCAGTTCAACCTATTTGATGATAAATATTTGCACATGGATACAGATAAGAACTTGGTACTAAACGGTATATTCATTTTCTAAGTTCATTTGATGAAGAATGCAGCTTTGTTAAATTGATGGACCGTAGCAAAGGGATTTATTGCAGGATTCTGCTGTTTATTGGCACCACAGGTGGATATACAACTTTCTGCAAATATTAACAATAAATGATCATTTTATAAATAACATGGAGAGAGGAGGCACCACTGGCAGCAAAGGGGTTAAATAACCTTTAAGACATACATTATTTGCAGTTCTCCTTAGAAAATCATATCCGCATATCCTACACTGAGGCGGTTACATGTGCAAAAAACATGTGTTGTTTTTCTTTCCGTTTGAGATGGTGCCCCCTTCATACTGTATTTCTGTAGCTTGCTCCTAAACTTCCTTACATCTGTTTACATAGAGAGAGGGAGCGGCTCAGCGAGTAAAAGACACTGACTGGCACTGAGTTTGAAGCAGTGGAGCCTGGTTCAATTCCCGGTGTCAGCTCCTTGTGACCTTGGGCAAGTCACTTTATCTCCCTGTGCCTCAGGCACCAAAAACATCGATTGTAAGCTCCACGTGACTGTGTCTGCAAAATGCCCTTGTAAAGCGCTACGTAAAAACTAGAAGCGCTATACAAGAACATGCTATTATTATTATTACATGGGTGAAATTCCCGCTATAGATCCTCATCAGTCTGGGATAGAACAAAATGACAGACATAATCAGATGAAGACTTAATTCCAATCTGATGATGCCACTGCCTTGGGAGGACGAGTCAAGCAGGGGATTCTGGGAAAGGAAATATCAACCACTAAGACTCCTTGATACCGTCGCAATCCTTGAAAACTATTTTTTTTGAAGTGAAACTTCCTTAGTGGCACCTCATTCGAACTGGGGCAAAAAAGAATTGTGGAGACAGAAATGAAACGGATGTGACGTCAGTGCTGGCAGTTGAGGCCGAGCTGTGTTCTGGCTCAGCCCGACCCCAACTCTGACATCACACCCGCTCCACAAATCAGATGCGGCGGCGGAGATAGCTGCCGGCGCCGCTCCTAATGGCCGCAATTCCCCCCACGTGCATTGCTAATGTACAGCGGCTCCCCGGGCTCTCTGTCCCAGCCGCGACATATGCGGCGGCGGCGGCGATAGCCGCCGGCGCCGCTCCTAACGGCCGCAATTTCCCTCAGGTGGAGATGGGCACAGGCGGCATCCGGGGCAACCCGCACCGGCTCCTGGGACCAGACCCGCTCTCTGTCCCAGCCGCGCGCTCTGCCGGGCTGGAGACTCCACAGAGCCCCCCTGCGCATGCTCTGCTGATCTCACTCGGGTACAGGCAGCAAGGGGACCTATTCAGCCACCGCCAAGCTCTGCGCTGCCCGCGCCGCACATGCGCAGTAGTCATGGCGACGCTTCCAGACGCCACGCATGCGCAGAAGCGGCGGCCAGCGGCGCCATTCCCCCCCACACGTCCGCTGCCATGCCGCGCATGCGCTGTTCCCTGCGCCCGCTCACATGCCGCACATGCGGTAGTCATGGCGACGCTCACGGACGCCACGGCTTGGAGACCTCCCTGCGCTGCCACTGCTTCACATGCCTGCCTCCTGCTTGTAGCTGATCTCCGGGCCGGTCACCGACCCCCTGTCCGGCAGGATGTCTGTCTGACATGGAGACCCGCGCCCTGCTGGATATCTGGGGGGAGGCGGACGTGCTGGGATCCTGCCCGTCCCAAGTCCCAGGATCCTGATTCTCCCCCTGGACCCCCCGTGCAGGGGAGGTGAGCAGGCGGAGGAGACCCAGGAGCTGAGGGGGGCCGAGGAGGAAGACGAGGAGCCGCCCCACCCTGGGGAAGTGGGGGGGCCCGAGTCATGCTAGGACAACTTCACAGGGAGAGTTCTTCCTGCTACACCGAGCACCCGATCAAGATGGAGGAGGGGCCCAGCGTTGCCATCCGTCATTCATATATACTCGTACTCACCTCCTGTGTCACACACAGTCAAACACACCCTGTGTCACACACACGCGCACTCGGACACACACTGTCACGCGCACACTCAGTCACGCACACTCACAGTCGCACGCACGCACACTCACACGCTTGCACACTCACAGTCACACGCACGCACTCAGACGCACGCACTCAGTCACACGCACGCACACACAGTCACACAGTCACACGCACTGTCACACGCACACACAGTCAGTCACACGCAGTCACATGCACACTCAGTCACACGCACACTCTCAGTCACACGCACAGTCACACGCACACTCTCAGTCACACGAACACTCTCAGTCACATGAACACTCTCAGTCACACGCACACCATCAGTCACACGCACACCATCAGTCACACGCACAGTCACACGCACACACTCAGTCACACGCACACACTCAGTCACACGCACACACTCAGTCACACGCACACACTCAGTCACACGCACACACTCAGTCACACGCACACACTCAGTCACACGCACACTCTCAGTCACACGCAAACACGAGGAATTCACACTTAGCTATTTGCACTAATACAGGGGATGTGTGCCGAGCACGGGCATTCTAAGTCAAATTTATTTGCGTTTTGTCAGTGAAATTGTATTTTGATTTTTAATTAAAACATCACCAACACAAATACAATTTCTGTGACAAAAGTCAATTAAGTTTCACTTACTATGCGCGTGCACAGCACACACAGCTTTTTTTTTTTTAAATCAATAGATTTTTAGATTATTTTTGGGAAAAAATTAGGGTTTTATGTCTAATTGGCTACTCTTCTTTTTTTAATGTATTTAGTGCAAAGCTGATTTGGGGTGAATTCCACCTTTTTTTTTTTTTTTTTACATTTCTTCATCGTATTATATATGATTTCCAACAACCAAACGGAGTATGACTTACTCTTGTTAATAAAATTCAGAAAGACAAATCTTGCAAGTGTCCTAGAAGCCCTTGCTTGTAAATATTTTATTTTAGATTGTAAATATTTTGGTCTAATAATCAATATTATTGGTACTAAAAAATATCAACTTTGAAAACATGAAACAATCTTTCCCACCGCCTGAAAAAATGGGGGTGGCTCGAATCCCTTTCTTTTTATATGTGGATAAAACATCTCATATTATACACTATGCCAATTTCTTTCACAATCCCCACAGAACAAACACCCGTTCAGAATATTTAAAGGGAGCCATTGTTTCCTTGGATAGGAATAGGAAAAGTTCAGAGGGTTTCCATTTTGGTAAGAATTAGCCAAATCTATGATACATTTAAAAGATTGTGTCTTATCAATATTCATAATTAAAGGTAGGAGTTCATCTGCTCTATCTTGGAGGAACTGGTTGTAACTAATTCACTAGTGAAGATTTACACATTGCCAGAGCAACCAAGCCTGCTATTTGTGATAATTTAATAAGCATTTTTTCCCCACTTGTCTAAAAAAGCAAGTGTAGAGGGAGAGAGGGTTTGGCCCAGTATTAAAGGGGTTGTACCCCATATGGCCACCCTCTGACCGCACCGGGGAGACAAGGGGTTAACTGGACTGCAGTCCAGGAATGTGGTTTACCCCTTGTTCTATCATGAAAATGTATGTTCCCCTGTTCCCATGTTTTATTGTTATATCAGTGTCTGCACCACACACACACTGGGATCCATCTGGGAGGGCAAGGGTTAATAGTTGTATACAGGCATACCCCGGTTTAAGGACACTCACTTTAAGTACACTCGCGAGTAAGTACATATCGCTCAATAATAAAACGGCAGCTCACGCATGCGCCTGTCAGCACGTCCTGAACAGCAATACTGGCTCCCTACCTGTACCGAAGCTGTGCGCATGCGGGGACACTATAGAGCCTGTTACAAATGCGTTATTTACATCAGTTATGCACGTATATGACGATTGCAGTACAGTACATGCATCGATAAGTGGGAAAAAGGTAGTGCTTCACTTTAAGTACATTTTCACTTTACATACATGCTCCGGTCCCATTGCGTACGTTAATGCGGGGTATGCCTGTAGTGATTATAGCCCTTTGTTTAATTTTCCCGCCTTTTCAGGCACCATTTTGCAGGGTCCCATAGGCCGCCATTGGAGCTCCATTCATTTCAATGGCGGATCTAGCTGTTTTGGACCTGTTTCCCATAAAGACCAGCAGGTGGCGTCCGAGAGGAGGAGCGGCGGTTTCCCATTGTAAGTCAATGGGCTCATTGACTTCAATGGAGATTCCTCGACGGCGCTTTCCAGGAACGAGTTGGCTCCCGTCCAAACCGCAAAGCGGATACTTTATCTGAAAAAGAACTTTGATCACTGATTAGTCAAGTTCAACGTTAAGTTGCGTGGGAAACTTCGGTTCTAGGGCACCCAGAAATAAAATTATTTTTGCCCCTAGTCCCTAGACCTCCCCCCCACTCGACCACCACCGGGTCCCCGAATCCAGGACCCCCAGAAAGGGTCGTGCTGAGAGAGCGGGTCGCGCCATAGGTTCCAATGGCGGCGGCAGAAGCAGCTCAAGAAAATGACTGTCAGAAAAGCTACAAATCAGGAACCCATATCTCCGGTGCTGGAGGGTCCCGAGGGCCAGGGTTTGGGGTACCTGTAGGCACTGTTCCGGCATGGCTGCAGAACCATCCTTGACCCTCTCGGACCAACCCGACGGAGTATGGACCCCCTTAAAGGTTCGGGAATTTTCCCATAGACTTCAATGGCGGCCAATTTCCATTGACCGGCTATGGCGGAGAAACCCCATAAGCTTCAACGGCGGCGATGCCCCGTTGAAAGTCTATGGCGGCGGATTCCCATAGCCGCCAACGGCGGCGGTTTGCCATTGAAAGTCTATGGCGATGGAGCCCGTTGTTTTCAATGGGGATTTAGTGAAAAACCATGATTTCATTTACAGCGGAGAATTTTGTATTAAAATAGGAAACGGTTTAAGTAGTATTTGTGTATCTCCGGTTCCGAAGGTCGTAGCGGGCTGAAACTTGGACCATATGGTGTCCCAGTTCTGGCATTGAGATCTGGGTAGTTTGGACCCGCTGGACCCAACGGAACCGGATATTTTAATATGTTTGTATTTTACCTTTTAATACTGTATCCCAAGGCAGGGATAAAAACCAGAGGAAATTCCTTTGCACAAAGGGAAGCAGATGGTGAGAGAGGCGACCCAATGTCTAGAGACTAAGTACTGTTCAAAGGGTTTTGCCACCTTCACTGTTTACCTGAAGGCGGAGACGCCTCAAACTAGAGTGGTCTGTGAGTGTCATATTTTACACCTACAAACAAGGGGCATCCTGCCAGATATTCCTTTTGGCAGACTGGCCGGCGTCCCTGATGTAAATGTGGGGCTACAGAAATGAGACCCTCAGGGTCCTAGTGCGCATGGGCTAACTAGCTGGGGGGCATGGGTTAAAATGTGTTCCCACGTTAAGGATTGGATACAGGTAATTGCTATCCAATAGCCTGTACTCAATGTTAGGAATAGGGTTACAAAGATATATAAACTGTGGTCAACCCTATATCCATGGTCTTCAAATACCATCTTGATTGTTACCTGATTGCTGGAGAATTGCTATCTGATACTTCTCATCCCCCATCCCCAATTAAGTGTTACTTCTTGCCTGCTACTGTACTATATTGCTGTGTTCACCTGTTTAAGGAATAAATATACTTTATTATATCTAAGCCTCGTTCAGTTCAACCCAGATATTTGGTGTATTATTATAGCCTGTCACAAAGTTACCGTCACATCAAGTAGTAACACTATAAAATCAAGAGGAGATTTCCCTAAGATGCCATATACAATGAGCAATGTTGGCATTTTCATATCGACATTTCATGCACGTAACCTGAACATTTTATTTAAATGTATTTCATTATTGCCTAGGAGTTAGATATGTGCTATTTATTAACTTGAATTAAAAACCAGTCAACCAATGTAAGTGAATTAACATGACTGTAGCCAGAAAGAGAGTGCGCCTTTTTATCACTTTATAAAACATAAGAGGGCTTGCTCACAGTACATAATGCTTACAGACTCGTCAAAGAACGATTCTTTTGTAAACCAACTTTTGGGGTCTACTGCTGTAGCATCAAAGAGGGTACACAAAAAAAATAAAGAGTTCCATATTTTGTGCTTTTTCTACATATTTTAGTTTTCCACTAAATGTGTTTTCCACGCTTCACACACATGTGCGCATAGCAGATGCCATTTTTACCATTTGTGCACGAATGTTTGAAATCCCTATAATTAAATTGCTGTAACTTTCCATCAAAGCCCATTTCTGATTTAACCATATGGTTGGAGGAAAATATTGCTTGAATTTGTTTTGGCATTTTTTAAAAAAATGTATCTATTTTTTAACTTCTCTTGGTATTTGTGCATTAATAATAATGTTTGTGATGCAGGTGTGGGACTGGATGGCCGGGCAGTGCATATCATTACAAGCACACAAGGAAGCCGTAAAAGGTTTTAGGCTTTTGCTGGATTCAAGACTCCTATCGTGGTCGTTTGATGGAACGGTGAAGGTAAGAAAGACTTCAGAATATGTAACAAGTAGAAATACCCTGCCCATTTTATGTCCAAAGAGGCTACCATAAAAACAAACAACATGGAAATGTATTTATTAGGATAATAACGTGTACGTATCAAGGCAAAGGTGGTGCAATTCTGGAGCAAAAACATTGATCCAGATGTATTAAACAAAAAAAATATTGCCTTTTGTTTTCTGAAGGATTTTTTATTCGATACAGAATTGCACCACTTTTGCCTTGATAAATATGGTCTCAGATGTTCAAATATCCAGTCGCCCTATGCTTATGCATTACACCTACTGCTCTGCAGCACCAATAAAGGAATATGGAAGAAATAAGCACCTGCATTGCAGCGTGCACTTCTGGAGCTGGCAGATTATGAATAAAGTGCTCAGAGATGTGCTATAACTGACTTTTTAGATACAAATACAAACAAACGTGTTGCCTCACCAGTAACAGGAGCCACTTCTGACTATTAGACATTGTATAAACTGCAATGCCTCCTATGTGGCGTATTTATTAGAATGCCCTTGCTGAAAACAATCTGTAGGACGCACTGACAGGCCCCTGAAGAATAGGTTTCTGCAACATTATGTTGTTGTAGCGGTAAAACTCATTAAATGCATTTGTTTGCAAAAGCGCAAAAAATGCACTTCCTGACTTGGAATTTCTTGATATTTCCATTTGAAGTGCCTATTTAGTCATAGTTCAGCGTTACCAAACCATACAACTCGTGAAGTATGGTTATGAAATAATGTCAAAAAGAACATTTAATAGCCTTTTCCTCGGCAGTCAAAGAATGTAGTTAATGACTTTTACCTCTACAACGACGATAAGAGAGACACAGAACATGAAACATGGAGTCTCCAAGCATTTCATGAAATATTATAATAAAGACTCAAAAGTATTCACTGTTAAAGGGATATAAGTTGTTAGGCCCAGACGTAAGAAGGGGTGATAGATTTATGCAATTTAGAGAGACATATCGGATTCACAAACTCCAGACTTTGTCTCCTCAAGGGCTAAATGTAGACATTGATTTAACAGCATTTATTGAAAGCTAATGATTCCTACTGCTGAGTTTGTCATTTAGTTTGTAAATTGGCTATCACAATGATTCACTTTTTTCTACTTTTTAACATTTTTAGTTGTTTCTTTGCACTCTGTTTGATTTTCTATTTTTTTTCTCAATATTTTTTTCAAATATTTTTTACATTCATATTTTTCTGTACACATTTTTTCTCTTTTTAGCTTTTATTATTACCATTGTAACACCCTTTAAAGGTTTTTGTATCCTTTACTATATCTTACATCTGATTTGTGTGTTCAATGTCTTTTTTAGACTGGTTATGCACTAATATCCCCTAATCCTGCTTTTGTGAGTCTTTATTTTACATTCTTTGTCACCGCTCTTTTTTTTCCCCAGTATATTTCTTTGTTACATCACATTTAAAAAAAAATAAAAAATAAAATGTTTTACTTGTTCTTTATTCAAACTTTCTGTGGATAAGGTGAGGGTTGGGGTACAGAAAGAAAAATTAGTGTAACTACTGCTTGCCAATAATAGAGACATTAATAATTGGATTCAGTATTTCATGTGGGTTATAGTATATTTCAATATAAACCCTCTAAGTGCCAATTTCCCTACGGATTTATTTTTAATGATGAATGTAAAATATATTTATCACATAAATGAAACAACATATATATATGTGTTTGTTGCGCCAGGATCACAACACTAAGCGTACTTTGCCGTTTACAGCCCTTATTCTATAACCTTTGATAGTGCCGATGTGCAGCGATCACACGGATTTCTCCACTGACTTTGGTCAGCGCTATCATAGGTTAAAGAATTAGGGGCTATATCCTCTATCGGTATATCTTAAAAAATGAGCGAGTTCTGTTTTGTATAGTTTGGAATTACTTTAGCTTTCCAGGTACAGAACACTATCCCTTTTTTTTTTTGTTACCTATAAATATAACTATTCAGAAATATAATATATTTGATCTTCTAGCTCATTATTTGTTTTTGTGTATATTATCACTATACACATCATTGTTAGTTGGATCTAGCGCTGATAGAGAGTGTAATTAGTTAGTCAGTTTGTTGTCATTTCAAAATACTTTACAGATATGGGATCTTGTGACTGGACGTATTGAACAAGAATTTCGATGCCACACTGAGGCAGTTCTGTCTTGTGATGTTTCGCCTGATGCCACCAAATTTGCATCTACCTCTGCTGACAAGAGTGCCAAGGTAAACGCTGAGATTTCTGTCAGTATAGTACCAGTGACATGGTACCCATGACATGGTACTCGTGACATGGTACCCGTGACATGGTACCCGTGACATAGTACCCGTGATATAGTACCAGTGATATATTTAGCTTGTTCCATTTATTCTGCTTTGATGACGGCCCATACAGAACTCTGAGTCTTTGAGATGTGTATCTATGTAAAGTAAGCGGGGGGTGGAAGTGTGGTGGTAATAGGGGGCGCAGAGTACCAATACTTTTATTTACACACACCCAGTTGTTCCACGTTTTGTTTTAAACCAAAATGACCTTATTTCAGGAAGCCTCTCTCCATTTGTTTTGTTTTTTTAAAGCATACGTGTTGGATTAATCTTTATAAAATACTAGCTGAGAGCCCCGGCGTTGCCCGGGATGTTTGTGGTGTGGGTGTGGCATTGGGTGGGGAGTGGTCCACGCGGCCCATGTGCGGTGGTAGTGCTGCTGTGGCTGTACTGATGGTGATTGTATTGGTGTGCTGATTTGGGAGGGTTGGTGCTGATGTGGGGTGCGGATGTGGGTGTGCCGATGGGGGAGGTGCAAAGGTGGCGATGTGTGGGTGCTGATGGTGTTGATGGGGGCTGGGAATGGTGGGGAGCCGAGAATGCCAGTGTGCTGGGGGGGCATGGGATACCGGTGTGCTGATGTGGTGGTGCTGGGGGGTGTGTGTGTATACATGTTTGTGTGTATACATTGTATGTGTGTGTGTGTATACATGTGTGTGTGTGTGTATGTGTACGTGTGTGTGTATACACGTGTGTGTGTATGTGTATACACGTGTGTGTGTATACACGTATGTGTGTGTATACACGTGTGTGTGTATACACGTGTGTGTATACACGTGTGTGTGTATACACGTGTGTGTGTGTATACACGTGTGTGTATACACATGTGTGTGTGTATACATTGTGTGTATGTATATATTGTGTGTGTGTATACGTGTGTGTGTGTATACACATGTGTGTATACACGTGTATACATGTTTGTGTGTGTGTATACATGTTTGTGTGTATACATTGTATGTGTGTGTGTGTGTGTGTGTACATTTGTGTGTGTGTACACATGTTTGTGTGTGTATACACATGTGTGTGTATACACATGTGTGTGTGTGTGTGTGTGTGTATACGTGTGTGTGTGTATACATGTGTGTGTGTGTGTGTATACATGTGTGTGTGTGTATACATGTGTGTGTGTGTGTGTATACATGTGTGTGTATATACATGTGTGTGTATACACATGTGTGTGTACACGTGTGTGTGTGTACACATGTGTGTGTATACACATGTGTGTGTATACACATGTGTGTGTGTATACACATGTGTGTGTGTATACACGTGTGTGTGTGTATGTGTGTGTGTGTGTGTGTATACATGTGTGTGTGTGTGTGTGTATACATGTGTGTGTGTGTGTATACATGTGTGTGTATACATGTGTGTGTGTGTGTGTATACATTATGTGTATGTATACCTGTGTGTATATGTGTGTGAGTGTATACGTGTGTGTGTGTGTGTATGTCTCCATGTGTGTGTGTGTATGTCTCCATGTGTGTGTGTGTATGTCTCCATGTGTGTGTGTTTATGTCTCCATGTGTGTGTGTACGTGTACATGTGTGTGTGTGTGTGTGTACGTGTCTACGTGTACATGTGTGTGTGTGTGTGTGTGTGTACGTGTACATGTGTGTGTGTGTGTACGTGTCTACGTGTACATGTGTGTGTGTCTACGTGTACATGTGTGTGTGTGTGTACGTGTGTGTGTCTACGTGCGTGTGTGTACGTGTGTGTGTGTGTACGTGTGTGTGTCTACGTGTGTGTGTTGTGTGTGTTTGTGTATACGTGTGTGTGTTTGTGTCTACGTGTGTGTGTTTGTGTATACGTGTGTGTGTGTATACGTGTGTGTGTATACACGTGTGTGTGTATACACGTGTGTGTGTGTACACGTGTGTGTGTACACATGTGTGTGTGTACACATTTGTGTGTGTACACATGTGTGTGTGTGTGTACACATGTGTGTGTGTGTACACATGTGTGTGTGTGTACACATGTGTGTGTATACATGTGTGTGTGTGTGTATACATGTGTGTGTGTGTGTGTATACATGTGTGTGTGTGTATACATGTGTGTGTATACATGTGTGTGTGTGTATACATTATGTGTATGTATACCTGTGTGTATACGTGTGTGAGTGTATACGTGTGTGTGTATGTGTACATGTGTGTGTGTGTGTATGTCTCCATGTGTGTGTGTGTATGTCTCCATGTGTGTGTGTGTATGTCTCCATGTGTGTGTGTACGTGTACATGTGTGTGAGTATACGTGTACGTGTGTGTGTGTACGTGTCTACGTGTACATGTGTGTGTGTGTACGTGTACATGTGTGTGTGTGTACGTGTCTACGTGTACATGTGTGTGTGTGTCTACGTGTACATGTGTGTGTGTCTACGTGTACGTGTGTGTGTGTCTACGTGCGTGTGTGTACGTGTGTGTGTGTGTACGTGTGTGTGTACGTGTGTGTCTATGTGTGTGTGTGTCTACGTGTGTGTGTTTGTGTATACGTGTGTGTGTTTGTGTCTACGTGTGTGTGTTTGTGTATACGTGTGTGTGTGTATACGTGTGTGTGTGTATACGTGTGTGTGTGTCTACGTCTGTGTGTGTGTCTACGTGTGTGTGTGTGTGTCTGTGTCCCTGTGTGTCCTTTGGCCCGTGACTCCGCCTCAGGGAAGGGGGGGGGGTGGGGGGGGAGGTGGTGGGAAGGGGGGGGTGGGGGGGAGGTGGTGGGAAGGAGGGGGGTGGGGGGGAAGGGGAGGTGGGGGGAAGGGGAGGTGGGGGGGAGGTGGGGGGGAAGGGGAGGTGGGGGGAGGGGGGGTGGGAGGTGGTGGGAAGGGGGGGGAGGTGGTGGGGAGTTGGGAAGGGGGGTGGGGGAGGTGGGAAGGGGGGTGGAGGTGGTGAGGAGGTGGTGGGAGGTTGTAAGGGGGGAGTGAAGGGAAGGTGAAGGGGGGGTGAAGGTGGGGGTGGAGGGGAGGTGAAGGGTGGGGGTGGAGGGGAGGTGAAGGGGGGGGTGGAGGGGGGGGGGGTGGAGGGTGGGGGGTGGAGGGGAGGTGAAGGGGGGGGTGGAGGGGAGGTGAAGGGGGGGGTGGAGGGGAGGTGAAGGGGGGGGTGGAGGGGAGGTGAAGGGGGGGGTGGAGGGGAGGTGAAGGGGGGGGGGGGTGGTGGAGGGAGGTGAAGGGGGGGGTGGAGGGGAGGTGGAGGGGAGGTGAGGGGGGGGGGTGTAGGGAGGTGAAGGGGGGGGTGGAGGGGAGGTGGAGGGGAGGTGAAGGGGGGGTGGAGGGGGGGTGGAGGGGAGGTGAAGGGGGGTGGGGGGTGAAGGGGAGGTGGGGGGTGAAGGGGGGGTGGAAGGGGAGGTGGGGGGGGGGTGAAGGGGAGGTGAAGGGGGGTGGAGGGGAGGTGAAGGGGAGGTGGAAGGAAGGGAAGTGAGGGGTGGGTGAGGGGAGGTGAGGTTGAAAGGGGGTGACGGGGGTGAGGGGAGGTGAAGGGGGCGTGAGGGGAGGTGAAGGCCGCTCCCTCACCCGTCCGGGCCGCTCACTCACCCGTCCGGCAGCTCCATCACCCGTCCCGGCCGCTCCCCACGTGTATCTGAGGCGGGAGGCAGCTTGTTGTGGCCGCTCCCCCGTTGTGTCCCGGGCGCACGCTCGCTCCGCTGACTGGTAGCGGCGCCGGGGGGTGGAGGGGAGGTGATTTGAAAGGGGGGTGAGGGGTGGGTGAAGGCCGCTACAACTCACCCGTCCGGGCCGCTCCCACGTGGATCTGAGGAGGCGGAGGCAGCTTGTTGTTGCCGCTCCCCCGCTGTGTCCCGGGCACTCGCTCCTCCGCTGACTGTAGCGGCGCCGGGGGGGGGGGGTTTGAAAGCGCGGGAGACACGGGGAGAGGAGGAGGTGCGCGCAGGTGTGGAGGCTGATTTCGGGGAGGAAGAGGCGGAGGCTCCCGGCGGGTATGTGAGCCCCCCCCCCCGGGTTATACATGCTGCTAATGTACACCCCCCCCCCTACTGTGTGTGTGTGTGTGTCCCTGTGTGTGTGTGTGTGTGAGTGTGTGTGTGTGTGTGTCCGTGTGTGTGTGTGTCCGTGTGTGTGTGTGTCCCTGTGTGTGTGTGTGTGTGTGTCCCTCCCTGTGTGTGTCCCTGTGTGTGTCCCTGTGTGTGTGTTTGTGTCCTGTGTGTCTTTGGCCGTCACTCCGCCTCAGGCAATGAGAGGTGTGCGGGGGCGGCCCAAGGGACCAATGAGATTTCCCTAGGGACACCGACATCCAGCAGGCAGGCAGGCTGGCATGCATGCATGCAGGCAGGCAGGCATACAGTGCCTTTCACTAATATAGTATAAGATTGTATGGTCCAAAAAATCTTTTCCTCAATGTTTAATAATTTCCGAATTTGTATAAGTCAGACCACTGTGGCACTACTTTTTAAGCCACTTCAACCACTGATAATTAGTGCACCCCATGCTTCCAATCAAACTATGTTTAATCTCTCAACAGTATTTAATACCTTCATGCTTCTTTTCCTTGTATAATGTTATACAAACCCCAGCCCAGGCGTCTACAGTGTTCTTCCTTTCTGTTCTGTTTTTAATTACTTTGCTTTTTAATTGTTGTTATTAGTTCTGTTGTACAGATGCCTAGCTAAGAAACCAATGATCGTGATGTAGAGATATCACATCTTCACCAAATACAGATGCCCCAGTGGTAGATGACCGTCTCACATAACTTGCATACAATATCAGTTATTAAAACACAAGTAGTAAGACGCATTCAATCCAGTCGTCTGTACATATAAAAGCTTCAACGAGGGGACTTTAAAGTTGGAACAGATCATTTCTGTAATCAAATCTTGAATGAAGGAGATGAAACACAAATGTCTAACTTTTACCTAAGATCTTAAGACTTACTACTTTAAATTACTTATATCCTCTACTGAAACGCCTTTCATCTTCCTTACATTGGCTGTGTTTCAGTTGTCCTCATTAATCTGTCTTCATGCCTTTATATTTATCTCTGTACACTCATCTTCTATTAACTGTTAAATATTTTTGCTCCAGTAGCATTTATCTACTGATCCAAAAGAAAAGGCAACATTGCAGAGTTTCTAGTGAATTGTTTGCATTAAAGCTGCAGTTCAGGCTCTCCCGTTTTTTTGGGTTTTTTTTAGTTTTTTTTTTTATTTCAATAGTTTCATGTGGGCAATCTCTACTTACCTAAAAAAAACTGCATAGCTGCCGGTCAATTAGTTCTCCGTCTATTGATTGCAAAGTTTGGCGACGTCTTAAATATGGGGAATGTAAATCGTTGCTATAGGAACAAGCATGCTTGTTAAAATAGAATACAAGAAAAATTGGTCTTCAAAGTTGTTTTTTTAAAACAGAAAATGCTAAAAGTATTTTTTTCTTACTACAGAACTGATTTATTAAAATAAACACACATGCAGGATATTGCCTGAACTGCAGCTTTAAAGAAGTAGTCTAATGAGAAATCGCCAACCATCTTTCCAATTGATTTTATTTAAGTAATAATCCCAGAAGAACAGGGCATTACTGGCCAATAATTCCCTGGCTGGAAGAGTTGAAGGGCCAAAGCTAATTGTAGGTTTTTTTCATAAATAATATAGACACTTGTGTAGTTATATTGATTTTATAAACATATTCTACATTTGCTTTTGTGCCTTTATTGTACTTGTTTATTAAAATTAAATTGTATATACACTAAAACACTCTGCAGCCCACCCTCTATACACACAAACACACATTCTGCACCCCCCCTTCCCCCCCTCTATACACACAAACACTGCAGGGCGACCAGCTACACACACACACACAAACACTGCAACTCATACACCATTACACAGACTGGGAAACCCAGGGCCGGCTGGCAATTCGTGAGCTCAGTGCAGGGACGTGCTGGGCCTCTTACCTTCGGCATCTCCTCCTGCAGGGTCCCTCATCATGGCGTCACGTAAAATGGTGTCGCATTGCCATGACAACAGGACACCACGTGATGTCATTGCGCCATGTGGCGCCTACAGGGCGTCCTGTTGTCCAAGCATGCAGCGTCACGTTTCGTCCTGTTGTTATGGCAATGCGACGCCATTTGACGTTGTGGCGCATGATGAGGGACCCTGCAGGATGAAATGCCCCCGGAGAAGGTAAGAGTGTTACAGAGGCGCCGCTCTCTCCCCCGACAATCAGTTTAATTGTGGGGAAGAACGCAGGGCCTCTGTAACTGCGGGGCTCGGTGCGACTGTCATCAAGCCCTGCACAACACAGAGACACACCTCCCCCCTAATATATACTCATACATATAGTAACTCACCTATCTCCTTGCTCCTGTGTGGGGCCCTGCAGGGAGGGGGAGGAGTCAGTGCTTGCTGCTGCCTCCTGTCCAATCACTCCCCTGTCTGAGAGCTGCTCTCACTCTGTAATTATGAGAACTGAAGCTGATTGGCTGAAAAATTTGGCACGGTGCCAAAAATTCCAGGTCATTACTGAATGGATAATGCCCGGAATCTTAACCAATAAGAGAGCAGGGATTTCAATAATGCCCGGAATTTTATATTGTTTATTATAGGCTAAAGCAGTAAAATTCTGGGCATTACTGAAATCCCTGCTCTCTGATTGGTTAGAATTCTGGGCATTATTCATTCAGTAATGCCTGGAATTTTTGGCACCCTGCCAACTCACCTTTCAGAGATTCAGGGAGTGCGCAGCATCTCTGTTCCTCTCACAGCACGGCAACAAAGGCTCTCTCACAAAGCACATGCAGGCTCTCTCACACAGCACATGCAGGCTCTCTCACACAGCACATGCATGCTCTCTCACACAGCACATGCAGGCTCTCTCACACAGGACATGCAGGCTCTCTCACACAGCACATGCAGGCTCTCTCACACAGCACATGCAGGCTCTCTCACACAGCACATGCAGGCTCTCTTACACAGGCTCTCTCACACAGGACATGTAGACTCTCACACAGCACATGCAGCCTCTCTTACACAGGCTCTCTCCCACACAGCACATGCAGGCTCTCTCACACACAGCACATGCAGGCTCTCTCACACACAGCACATGCAGGCTCTCTCACACACAGCACATGCAGGCTCTCTCACTCTCTCCCCCTCAATCCCCTTCTATTGCTGTCAGAAGCTGGGGGACCCAAATAGTAACTTTGTTACTTGCAACAAAGTAATATTTCTTCCACCACTTGCATAGCTTTTGCTAAAGACATTTTTATCTGTTTTTTTAGTTTGTAGTTAAAATCACTGTCCCCCCACTTCTCTTCCCATTCTCCCCTTCACCCACCTCTACCCCTCCCTCTTCTCCCCCCCCCATTTCTCAATCCCTTTACCCTCTTCTCCCCCCCACTTTTCATCTCTTTCCCCCTTCAACACCTCCCCGTACCCCTCACCTCCCCCTCACCTCTCCCCACCCTCACTTCTCTCCTCACCTCTCCCCCCCACCTCCCCTCCTCACCTCTCCCCCATCGCGCTCGCTCCCCCACACCTCGCTTCCCCCTCACCTCGCTTGCCCCCTCACCTCGCTTCCCCCCTCACCTCGCTTGCCCCCTCACCTCGCTTCCCCCCTCACCTCACTGCCCCCCTCACCTCACTGCCCCCCTCACCTCGCTCCCCCCCCTCACCTCGCTCCCCCCCTCACCTCTCCCCTCCACCACCTCCCTCAATCCCACTCACCTATCTCTTCTCCCCACCCATGCCTCTTCTCCTCCCTTGCCCCTCACCTCTTCTTCCCCCCCTCACCTCTCTTCTCCCACCCCCCCTCACCTCTCTTCTCCCCCTCCTCTCTTCTCCCCCACCCTCGCCTCTCCTCCCTTGCCCCCTCACCTCTCTTCTCCTCCCCCTCACCTCTCCTCCCCCCCACCTCTCCTCTCCCCTCACCTCTCCTCTCCCCACACCTCTCCTCTCCCTCACCTCTCCTCCCCCCTCACCTCTCTTCTCCCCCCCATCACTTCCCCCTCCATCTCTCTCCCCTCTCATTTGTTACTTTACTTCATTTTCCTACACAGGTGCATCAGTGTAGTTCCGAGTTGTATATCTTTACAAAAGTGTCTATTTGTTATGGGAAAAGCCTACATTTAGCCTATAATAGTAATAATCCCCTCAGAACAGGGCATTACTGGCCAGTAATGCCCTGTTCTGAGGGGATTATTACTTAATTATAGGCTAAAGCA